>NC_054747.1:17735012-18044732 GCF_018143015.1 Lytechinus variegatus | reverse complement strand
GCTTACTGTTCTCATGGGAATCACTGTGCGAATGACTTCCTAATTCCTCAAATTACTATTCTCATGGGAATCACTGTGCGAATGACTTCCTAATTCCACAGATTGTGAATCCACTTGATTTGAAATGCAGGGCAATCACAACCACAAGGCACTATGGCGTGCCAAGTGTACGCCAGTATATTCTGTGCAATTCAAGCAATTCCGTACACAAAATGTGTTTTTATTCAGACGAAAATCTTTTTGTCATGACGCTTTTCTAATTTCGTACACAAAATTTATTTTGTGTCACACAAAATCATTTTCGTCTCGACGAAATGCACAAAATAAATTTGTTTAGACAAAATGTAATTGCGTCCACAAACTTCATTTGGCGTGCCATACAAAATGGCGCACCAAATGTCCGATGGTAAATTCCGTCCAATTCACGTCATTCCGTACACAAAAGTTTTTTTGTTCGTATGAAAATGATTTCGTCATGACGCAGTTTTATTTCGTATACAAAATTATTCTTGTCACACAAAATAAATTTTCGTCGAGACGAAATGTAATTTCGTCCACAAAATTTATTTCGTACACACGAAATGAATTTTGATCTAACGAAATAGCACCCCAATTGTCCAAAGGAAAATTCTGTAGGAAAATATGTGTTTCACTCCAACGAAATTCATTTCGTCATGATGCAGTTTGATTTCGTATACAAAATTTATTTTGTGTCACACTTATAATCAATTTCCTCGAGACGAAATAAAATTGTGTCCTCGAAATTCATTTCGTTGCGATGCAAATATTTATTCCGTCAACGAAATGATTTTGTGTCACATCACAAAAAATTCCGTCGACAAAATGATTTTGTGTCACATCACAAAAAATTCCGTCCATGTAAAATAATTCTGTCTCCTCTTTCTGGCAGGGAATATGAGATCGTCGCTGATTGGCTGCACCTTGCTCAAGCCGATATCTTCGCTCGATCGATATCCGGGCGCGGACGGTCACACTCACAGGTCGGCATGTTGGTGAACCTTTCTTGTTTAGCTTGCACGTTATTCATGTCAACGAGAGCTGCAAACAACTTCTCTAATTGGTAGAATGTGGACGGACATTGCATTCGTAAGTTTAGCTATGTTTTCGACTTCAAAATTACGTTGAAAACAAAATGGGAATTCGTTAGTCGTTGCCAAACTTGCATTTGCAAGAAGCTGTGCAATTTATAGTCCCGTGTATTCAAGTTTGTGTAGGGTCCTACTGTAGTCGACCATGCCCATGCCAGGCCAGGGGGATTGGTCTTTTGTGCACACCTAAAATGGTAATGAATTATACAGGCTGATATTTAGGCCTAGATTTTGATTAATGGTGTAAAATTCATACTCAGACTGACTCAGAGCAAAATGCATGTTGAAATTGGAAACTTCATTGGATGACAAATTTTATATAATTATTGACTGTCTGAGTCAGTGATTGACGTGATTTTATTTTTAGATTATTAAAAACAGCTTTAGCTTGGGCACCCACACGCATTGCGAGGTTAGTATTAATACTGGTAAATTAAACCATTGAACCATGTTTGGCAGTGGATTTCGAATTGACAGTTAATGAGTTAGTGGGTCGCGCATGCTGGCTTGCTGCGATCCCACTTCTGCAAGTGATGTCCACGTCCATAAGGCATTAAACACACCACTTCTAAGTAATGGCTTGGTTTTTCTGTGCGCTGTGGCATGTCAGGGGCGGATCCAGCTTTTATAAAGGGGGGTTGGGGTGGTATGTGAGGGAGCGTAGCGACCGAGTCCAACCGAGCGGAGCAAGCGAGGGTGTTTTGGGGGGTGTCCCCCCTCCCACGTAGGGAAAATTTTTGAAAATCTGTGTGAAAATGGCGTTTCCTTGCATCTAAAACACCACTATTTTTGATATAGAGGTCGTTGCCAAATTAACCCCCATGAAAATTTGTAAAATTAAGTTGCAATCCCCCATTTTTTTTTTTTTTAATGGGGGGATTTTTGTTTGGGGATGAGAATCGGCAACCCTGGCCTAGATTGTCACTTCCGCGGTGGCCCGTGTCCTCAAAAAAGCTGATGGGGGGCAAAAAGGACTATGTGACATTTGTTCGCCCAACCCTCCCCCCAAATAAATAATAATAATAAATTAAATGAAGACATAGAAATAGAATAAAATAAAATTACAAGTTTTTTAAAAAAGATAAGATTTAAAAAAAATGGTCCCCAGATTTTTTTTTTTTTGGGGGGGGGTTGCAACCCCCCCTCTAGATCTGTTTCTGCATGTAATGAACCCTTGACTATGAGTTGGGCTTGTCCGTAGACTCTAATGTTAGAGTCGAGGCCTATCTCGGCTCGGGCCCAAAGATGCGCCACCGCGCACAGAAAAATCATGTGGTATGGACACCAGAAGTGAGAATGAGATCCCATGCGCGACCCACTGACTTAGATATCCACTGCCAAAACGGTTCATGGTACAGGGTATAGGGCAAGTCCAAGAAAAGGTCACCCTAGAAGGTAAAATTTTATCTCCAATTTAAGAAGTTATCTTTGGAGGGGTAAGAAAGCCTATCGCCTGTTGTGGTAGCCTAAGTATGTTTGGCCTAGGTCCTAGCCCCACTCATTACTAGTACAAGTTTAGTTACTTTGAGCGATGTTTGTGCCGGCTCCACTTCACCACCACTACTATACGCTCCATCTGGCTGAACATCGTGTCCGTTAAGTCGATCTGATATTCCGAGTGACAAAGGTGGGATTTTATGGGGAAATATAAAACTCATGGAACATCACGATCTTTAAAAACAAAACTAATATAGGAGGGGGTCCAGTGTCCGGACATGTTATCTTTTGGTTACACTTCGTAATTCAGAAGGTTCGTAATTCCAAAACACGTGAATTCATTATTGCCTGAACCACAATGTTCGTTAAATCGAAAAAGGGTTCGTTAATCCGAACATTTGTGGCGTAATTCCGAAGGTTCGTTAATCCGAAAAGGAATAATGAGTGATAATTCCGAAGGTTCGTTAGTCCGAAAACGAAATGAGGTTCGTTAATCCGAAAACGAAATGAGGTTCGTTAATCCGAAAAAACTAAATGAACAACGAACCTCATTTTTTTTCGGACTAACGAACCTTCGGAATTATGACTCTCATTATTCCTTTTCGGATTAACGAACCTTTGGAACAACGAACGTCATTTCAATTTTTGGATCGTCCGACCTTCGGAACAACGAACCTTATTTCGCTTTCAGATTAACGAACCTCCGGAATATCCAAACCTTCGGAATAACGAAGCTTCGGAATTATGAATGTAAACAATCTTTTTGAAGCCTTCCTTTTTGTCTTTGGATTACACTAAAAATATGAATTCAATACTTGTAATCATCTTCTATTTTGTTCTTTATATTTCCCAACATTTTGTACTAAAATTTGATGAAACTTCGCTTCTAACTTTTTTCAAATGACTTTCTAACATTGATCGTGTGGACACACAACCTGTACGGACACACAACAACTGAGTGACCTGAAACTCAGGCAGGACGTTTAGCAATACTTGATTAACCTTATGCCCAAATTTCATGAACTAGGTTTCTAAGTTTTCATTTAAAAAACACAACCTTTTGTTAAGATTTGGTGTTGATGCCGCCACCGTCAGAAAAACAGCGCCTATAATATAATTTTACTCTCCTATGCAGGTGAAACAAAACGGAAGGAAAGAAGGGAAAACACAAATTTTGCGCATTTTCATGTATTTATTTTCAATAGTCTCGGCAGTGCAGCCGTCCTTGCATGGTAACTATTATATAAAGATTATCCAGCAGCTTGCAAAGGAAAGTCAGTTTCAAAGTAATTTCTTCAGTGCACAGATGAGGCGAGGGGTCTTCGGGCGCTTGCCCCCTCTCCTCTCCTACAAAAATAAATTATGACCAAGAAAGTAGAAAAGAAAATGGTGAAATATATTTTTTCTGAATATTATGCTTTCATTGGATATTTATAAAGTTAAATATTTTTATTTTTTTGCTCGCTCACAAAAAAAAGATCTGCCCAATTATTCATATCTAGCCCCTTCAAAACTTTGGCTCACTTCGCCACTGATTTGTTTCATCACACTTCTATGCAAATACTTACGCCTATAGAATAGAATACATTATATCCTACATAGAGTAAATCATGTATAGTACTATTGGTTCAAGTAGCATCATGTGACCGAAATATCAACTCTGACGTCATACCTCGATATATTTTTGGATACTAGTATATCGAGGTCTGACATCATTATTTCACAAAACTGGATCTAGCTAAACTCTCAGGCACACCGGCCAGCGCGCTCTCTCTCCCGGGCAAGTCCAGCGATGTGTCGGCACAGGCACTGATCTGCGTTCTGCTGAGCACGATGGCTCAGAGAAAAGTAGGTAATTCAACTCAAGTAACCGGACTTTGCAAGCTCATCACATAGATTTTGGTTATAAATTATAACAAAAGTTGGATAAAAAACAAATATATCAGGCGTTTCATTCGAAAGCATAGTGGGAATTATTAATCCTCGGTTGGACTGGCAAAACTACTATATTTCCCTCGGGGCTTCGCCCCTCAGGAAGTAATTGTCAGACCAACCTCGGATAAATAATTCAACTATACTTTCTCAAAGCCTGATATATTTGTTTACTATTTCTCATAATTCCATATGGCTTTGTGTAATTATTTTGTGTCCTGAATTACTTCATTAATATGAAATTTTATTCAGAATCACAAAAACTGCAAGCTCTCTTTTTCTCCTAATAATCAGAGACAAAATGAGCCCAAGATTTTGAGGGAGTCAGATGTGTCATATCAGGCAAAATTCAATAGAAGTTGTGAGCGAGCAAGCTTTTCATTAAAAAAAATCACATTTTGTAGCTTGACATAAAAATATTCAGAAAATGTTATATTTCATTTTTCTTTCCCTTTTTTTTTTGGGGGGGAGAGCATCCCAAGCCTCCCCCCATCTATGCACCTCTGTCTAGTGTCTATATTACTGTTATATTGTTATTTCAAGACTAATTTTCATAGAAACGATTGGTTCAGAAAAAATATTAAACACATGCAGCCTTTCATGGAAAGTTCCCCCGGTTGTCCCGAAAAGGTGTGTTTTGTTTGACTTTCCTCCTCAACCCACCCTTTCGAGAAAAGCTCTCGCGGCATATCTCAACGTCCGTATGACATATTTGTCCTGCCCACCAGAGGTGAAGGCGAGACTAAGGGATCCAAATGTCGTCTGTCGTCCGCCGTCACAAACCTGTAATGACACATAACTCCACAACCGTAAGTCGCTTTTAAACCAAACATGGATGGTAGATGGACCTGGGTGACCTGCATGTTGAGCTGCAGTCAGAGGTCACATGGTAAGGTCAAAGGTCATTTTCAGGTCAACGTTAAAGTTTACATGCAACACTTTTATGACACCTAACTCCACAACCGTAAGTCGCTTTTCAACCAAACTTGGATGGTAGATGGACTTGGGGGACCTGCATGTTATGCTGCAGTCTGAGGTCATATGGTAAGGTCAAAGGTCATTTTCAGGTCAACGTTACAGTTCACATGCAAGACTCTTATGACACCTAACTCCGCAACCGTAAGTCACATTTCAACCAAACTTGGATGTTGGATAGACTTGGGGGACGTGCATGTTATGCTGCAGTCAGAGGTCACATGGTAAGGTAAAATATCATTTACAGGTTAAAGTTTACATGCAAGACTCTTATGACACCTAACTCCGCAACCATAAGTCACTTTTCAATCAAACATGGATGGTCGATGGACTTGGGGGACCTGCATGTTATGCTACAGTCAGAGGTCACATGGTAAGGTCGAAGGTATTTTCAGGTCAACGTTAAAGTTTACATGCAACACTTTTATGACACCTAACTCCACAACCGTAAGTCGCTTTTCAACCTAACATGGACAGTAGATGGACTTGGGGGACCTGCACATGTTACGCTGAAGTGGGAGGTCACATGATAAGTTCAAAGGTCATTTTCAGGTCAACGTCAAAGTTTACATCAAGACTCTCTTATGAAAACTAACTCCGCAACCGTAAGTCACTTTTCAACCAAACTTGGATGTTGGATAGACTTGGGGGACGTGCATGTTATGCTGCAGTCGGAGGTCACATGGAAAGGTCAAAGGTCATTTACAGGTTAAAGTTTACATGCAAGACTCTCTTATGACACCTAACTCCGCAACCGTAAGTCACTTTTCAACCAAACTTGGATGGTAGATGGACTTGGGGGACCTGCATGTTATGCTGCAGTCAGAGGTCACATGGAAAGGTCAAAGGTCATTTACAGGTTAAAGTTTACATGCAAGACTCTCTTATGACACCTAACTCCGCAACCGTAAGTCACTTTTCAACCAAACTTGCAGACTTATGCTGCAGTCGGATGTCACATGGTAAGGTCAAAGGTCATTTTCAGGTCAATATTAAAGTTTACGTGCAAGGCTGGTATGACAAGTGTTATTCCATCCCAGTAATTTCACAATGAAGTTTCGATATAATTCTTGCGTGCCCTCGCAAATCACAATATTTCTGGTTATTTTCATAAGTGGGCGAGACAAAAATTGCTTTTGCCTTGTTTTTTAGTCATGTTCAAAATGAATTAGTGATGATTTCATTTTTCTCGGCATTTTAATCCCCAAGTCTGCATGGTTTAATTATGTTTGATGCATGTTTTGCCTTTAGTAGACAGCTGGCAGCCCTCTGTCTCGAGGAGTATTTTTATATCTTTTTCTGTATTTGGTGAGTGAAGCCAACGAAATTCAGCTGAACAACCAACATAAAGGCATGGTCACACCGGCCGAGCGTTGTTGGAGCGGTAGGGAAAGAGGGTAGAATTTTTCTCTCAATGGGGGAAAAATCGAAAACAAAAAAACAAATCGAACTTGAAAATGGTAAACGGTAGCGAGCGGTGATGATTTTTTTTTCTCTCCGCTCCACGACCGCTCCAACAACGCTCGGCCAGATGCCTTTACACTTAAGGGGAATCCAGCCTTGGTCATAAAATATAGTGTTGGAAAGGAGAAAATTAGATAAAACAGAATGGTGAAAGTTTGAAAGAAATCGGACCAGCAATAAGAAAGTTATGGCTGCTTTAAAATTGAAATCCCTATGATTATGTAGATTTCAAAGTGGCAACTGGGTAAGTAAATTATGACAAGAGGCAAGGACAACTTTCCCATAGGCCATGTACTTAATTATCAGGGATTTGTGTTTTTCTCCTAACTGCCCTTCCCCTGGGGCAGTAATCTAAATATAACCCTGGTAGTATATTGTTTTATGTCCTCATGTGAAAGAAAAATAAAAATTTGAAGTAAAACATTTGAAAAAATGACATATTAGCCATTTTATGTATTGGAGTACATGGAAGAGTAGTCCTTGCCTTACATCACTGTGACATCACATATGTGGCCAATTTGCAGTCTCGTGGATCTAGGGATTACCAATATTCACAACTTTAAAAATAACTTTCTTATTATTTGTCAGATAGTGTTCAAACTTTCACCTATCAACTTGACTGATTTTTCTTATTCCCCTAAGAACAAGTTTTTATTTGGGTTGGATTCCCCTTTAACAGAGACCGAAGCTTTAGTTCTAGTTTTGGCTCTGCTATTTTTTGATTGGATGTATTTCCTGATTTATCACAATAATTGCAAGTTTTATCATAATTTAACTTTTTGAAAATTATGCTATTATGTGATTAAGGCTACATCTCTTGTACTTTCTACCGATAGTCTCAATATAACGTTATTAATGGATTATTTCTTGTTAAAAATCCTAAAGATAGGAACTAACTCTGTGGTTGGTAGATAAATATGACTCACTTGTCCAGGTGTTGATAAACGGGCCGCTGCTGAGTAGGCCTAGAGTTTTCTTAATTATATATAATTGATTTCATGACATGTGTTTACATTTGCTGCAGATTCCCATTCAGCCGTTGGACTGAACTGGTACTGTAACACAGTATGGATGGTCAATATGAAGCAAGCTTCATCGAATTCCTCCAAGAGCTCTGACTCTGTTCTGATCATTTTGAAGATGCTTGCTTTGACAGGACTGGGCAAACGATTCGTCTAAGACAGGATGCTGTCCCAACCACATTTAATTTGCCGCCTCGTCATCAGAAGGTACAGTAGATCTATATCATACGTGTTTTAAAGAAATATAATCTCTGTATTATCTATCTACCTTGGTTTGACAGAACAATGTTTTGAATATTCCATTCTCAGTAGCCAAAGAGAAATGAAAATTATCCTATTCGTTAGGGTCACCATGGACCTCGGCCTATACTGTGTACCAGGGGACTGTGTATTTTAAGTTAACGCTTACTAAATGATCAAACAAATTAAAAATTTGGTTTAGCCCTACATAATTAGCATGAGCTTCTTTGAAATTGCAAAGCTAAGGGTGTATTGCTGATTTTTCATAATTTATTAAAATTCATTTTTGATAAATTATTTTATGCATAAATAGAGAATTCTCTGCTGTACAGTTAAGTAAATCTCTAAATAAGTTCCCAAGTTCTACAGTGCGTATGAAAAAATGGGATAGATTTGAAAAGTCTATAAAATTTTTGTTTCAAATTATGATCTCAATATTTTGGTGTCAATACATGCTATGGAGTCTTATCCTTCAAATGCTATTAAAATAATTTGGTTTTGTTCGTGCTTACGCAAACACAAATTTTTGTTTTGTCTGGGGTAAAAAAGGAAGCTTGCGCCAAAATGGCATAATATGATGGTCGGACTTCTTGCTATCAGCAGAATTCCTCTTAACCTTTTCATTATCTTTGCCATAATTTTCGAATTATGCAGTCAAAATTCATTTCCAAATCTACTTATTTATTTGGATAGTTGTGGTGTTGTTCCTTTTTAATATGTTCTCTTTTAGTTTTGAATATTCCTTCCTTAGGCAAGAACATTTTTTAAAACCAAATTATGGTAGAGCGTGTTTTTTTTTTAATCCTTTCATTGTGTTCTGCAAAGGTATGATGCCTTTGAACAGTGGCATACTGAGGGGTGGGGGCTCGGGTGCTCCCCCCCCTCCCAATACAAAATTATGACCAAGGAAAAAAGTGGAAAGAAAAATAACAGAAAACATAGAAAGTGAAATATGATATTATTCTGAATATTATGTCAAAATCACAAAATTGGATATTTTAGTAAAAACTGGAAATTTTTGCTTGCTCGCTTCACAACTTTCAATGCATTTTACCTGATCTGCCATATCTTCTCCTTCAAAATTGACTCAATACACCATTGCCATTGAAAGACATGAATATTTTCTTGTTTGTCCTGTCAAGCACATAATTAAACTTGGTGAAGGATTCAATGACCCCTTGAAAATAGGATTCATGTCTTTTATAGGTACCATTACATAAATTGTTTCACATAATTATTATCAAAGGTACCATAACATAATTTGTTTCACATAATAAAAAGGATTTGAATGATTACAAATTCTCCCAATTAAAAATGCAAATCTTCTCACTTGGGTTGACAAGAAAGTCTCTTCTTACTTATGAAGCAAAATTCAAAGGTAAAAGAAGTTCAAATTAAAACCAATGTAATTCAGGTAAATGAATAAATTTATTAGTGAAATTTGACAGCATTTTTCGAAAATTATGGCAAAGATAATGAATATATTATAAGTCTGCTGATTAGCCAAAAGTCTAAAAGTATAAAACGTCCCATGTTCGCTCAAGCATGAATTTATTTTTTAAATGCCATTTCAAAGATAAGATCTTAGAGCATCTATTAATATCAAAATATAGATATAATATTTTGAGACAAAGCAAAGATTTTATAATTTTCAACCAATAAGTACAAGAATAATGATGCATTTGTCATTTATGATTTAAAATAGAATTTCCATTGGATTAGATTTGTAAGAAAAATAATGTTTTTGAGCAATTCTAGGTCCGACATGAACTCATACATTGTTGCATTACTGCGTATCCGGATGCCGCAAACTTGGTCCCTAAACTTCTGCGAGACTTGACCAACAAAAAAATATGAGGACATGTTTCTAACTGTGGAATTATTGCAAAACATGTGGAGGGGGGCTTATTAAAGTGATGGTCCAGGCTGAAAATATTTATACATGTAGCTTAATAAATAGAGTAGAAGTCACTGAGCAAAATGCCGAAAATTTCATCAAAATCAGATGACAAATAATCAAGTTATTGAATTTGATAGTTTATAACAATAGTTTGTGAAAACGGTCGTCATGAATATTCATTAGGTGGGCTGATGATGTCACATCTCAAATTGTTCTTTTGAATTTTATTATATGAAATTATGTTTATTAAATTTTATCCTCCAAGAACTAGAAAAATTGGATTGACAACTGATTTAGTACATTAGATATTAATTGCTGAAACTTATTTCATCATAATGGAGACACATCATTTACACATGTATGAAATAATGAAAAAATTATGATTTTATGAACCAAACGGAAAGTGGGGATGTGACATCATCCCACCTAATGAATATTCATGATATGACTATTTTCTCAAAATATTGCTAAACTTTAAACTTCAATAACTTTATTATTTGTTATCCGATTTTGATGACATTTTCAGCATATTGCTCAGTGGATTCTACTCTATGTATTAAGATATAAATATTTTCAGCCTGGACCATCCCTTTAAGACCCCCCCCTCCTCCTTTGGGGCCAGATAGGGTTAATAAATCATCATGAATATTTAAACATGTTTATTTTGCTGCAAGTCCATTGAAAAGGATTCATTTCTAAACAAATATTATTCTAAATGTACTATTGAATATTAATTTGACAAATTTAAAGTCATTTTTTCATTCTTGCATCTCGGTTTATTCAATTTTTCTTCTTTTTTTAATGTTTTTTTTTTATTCACTCTTCTCGTACAGAATGCACACAAACCAGGGAAACCCTCGAAAGAAAGTCATTTAGATTCAGCAAGCAACCTCCCAGATACTGCAAAGACACCTGTACCAAAGTCTTCAGCACCTTCCCTGGGACTACTACTCAATGCCAAAAATCTAAGAGGGGTAAAGTGGAAGATAACAGCAACATATATCTAAATGGGGTATTGTACAGTATGATTGATCAACCAATGATACCAGTTGTATTCTGACATTTAAATCCATGTCCCTCTGACCAATGTTGTCAAATAAAAACCTTGCTTTGAGCATAACATCCTCAAGGTGGTCTGAAATTCTATTAGAAGGTACATGTAGTCTTCTGTGGAAGTTCATTTTATGCTTTGACTGCTAATCTACAAGTTTTATTATCAATATGCTAGTGTTCTGAAGTTGATGTGTTAATAATCAATTGTTTTAATGTTTTATTCTATTTAAAACATAATAGATGGAGACCAGCAGCATGGCAGCAGGAGCTAATGTTGGTCGTGATGAGGCATATACCACCATCAACAATGCTGCAATTGCAGTCACCACCACCAAGTCTGCTTCTGTCACTGCCATCACCATTGCCACCGCCATTACCAAGACCACTCCTGACACAAAGCCCCCAAGTCCTCAACTGACCAGATATTGCAGCTGGAGAAGGATATACCAGGAACTTCAAAGCCAGGGCTTGCCAGTCTCCTACAATAAGAAAAATGCCATGGGCCCATCTAATGAACTAGTAGTAGAATATTTGGCCACAGTTGTAGAAATGCAGAGACTAACATACTGCCACAGGTAAAAATCAATGTCAGATATGATGGATAGTCTTTGAAATATGGGTTGCAGAATGAATATCAGTAAAACCCATCATGATGTGCTATCTGATTTAACCCTAAAAAGGCGGTGGGAGCCCAAAAATTTTCACGATAAATCCACAACGTGAAAGATTGTGCCGCGTCATTATAAAGCCTTTTTTAAAAAAAGTTTATGAGAGTTTTCAGACAAAATTTGTGACACCTGGGTACCCGGTTCTGCAATTATGCAACATTGTGCATTGTGTAATTACACATGTCAGAATTGCACTAAAATGTGATTTCATGGACAAATCCAATGCAAAATCTGTTTCTAGCCAGAATTCATAATTGTATCATACCGGTTAATGTTTATTTTTACTGATTAAAATCAATTAATTTCATTGTGCTTATGATCAGAAAATTTTGTCAACAATATAAAAAAAGTAAAAAAAACAAAGAAATACTTAAGAAAGGAAAAAAATACATATGAAAGGTATTTGATATCAATTAATTTTTATGTGTCTGAACAAAAACTTCAAGGGCTGTGTTTATAGATTTCCAGCCAAATTCTAATTTCATGCATGATTTAGTAAAATATATAATTCTAAATAATTTTAGAATGATCAAATATACAATTTTTTCATCTGTGGCAGGCATTTTGCATTTCTTCACAATTGCGCAATTAACGGTCAATCTTGAGGGCCCCCACTCCCCTTCCGCCCATCTTTCCTGCCTCCAAAATACCCTGGCAGTCTTATTAGGGTTAGATTAAGTCTACATTAAGCAAACATAAAATTCTTACAATTGAATTCAGTGGCGTAATGAGCCAAATATTTTGAGAGGGCTAAATATGGCGAATGGAACAAAAGTTCTCCAAAGAGAGCGAAGGGAGTGTGCAAAATTTTAGAACTTTTTAATACAGAAATCAAAATTTGGAAAGATTTTGACGTAATAATATCCAGTAAATACTCTCTATTTCACCCTTTCTCGTTCGCTTTCTTTCTTTTTCTCCTTTTCTTTCTTGGTCGTTAAACATTGGGGGGGGGGGCAGTCAGACCGCAGGTCCCTATGCTAATGAGCAAAAAGTCCAGATACATCCAAATCATCTCGTGGCTGAATCCTTGCAAAATCTTGTGATTCGTGAGATTTTCTTTCTCGAGTCTAAGAATTTACCTGTTTTAAAGAGAAATTCCAGTATTGGTAACGATCTCAAAATGACTTTTTACAGAATCTAATATAATGACCACCCAAGTGTCTGTTTGTATGAATAAAAATATGTGCCAAAGGATTCTGGAAGAAATTGTGTAATTGCTGAGAAATAAGCAAAATAAGCTCATATTCCAGCAATAATAATACACTGTCCCACGTGTGCCTATCTGTGTTGGTGATCTTCAGTGTGAACATTTTTCAGCGTAGATTTCAAGATTTCACAAAGTTCAGTTTATGTAACTTTACCAAATCTAGATCCTCGATGATATACTGACAATTAAGCCAGACTTTCTCATGAAATCAGTGTTTACTGCAACTACTGGCATTACTTTTTAACCTCAAGTTAAATTAAATATTATTGCACTATCAGATAGAGTAAAAGTTACTCTTTCATATTGGTCATTTATTTTGTATACAATATTTTGTTAAATAAGTAAATTTCTGGCCTGAAAGTGTGCCTCAAAACTTAATTTTCTTCTTCCATTTTCTTTTGCACATTGTGCAAACTTTTTATTTGAGCCTCAATGATATCCATATCACCATAAAGCTGAACTTCTTTTCTTTCTCACAATGCCACTCTTGATATGCGGCACCTTTTAATCGGTCAAGATCACACTTTTCCCACTAAGGTACAATACGAGATTTCTGTAATTTTGTACTTGCATGAAATCCAGAGTTCTGATTGGCTGGATAAGGTTCACAGAACAACAGGCACAGGGTATTTGAGGAGATTACCACATGGGAAGTGTGACCTTCCTACGAACCATGGCACTGGAACCGTTGGAATTTGCCACTGGGTGGTCATTTGACCAATCAGAATGCAGTATTCTTGTTTTCAAACTGCTTTATGTACTTGGCAAATGAAAAGTGTGATCTTGACCCGATTAAACCAATTCTTATTTTGAAACCTATATCGTTTCAAAGCATACATATTCAGCTTTATCATGATAAAAAATCATTTGGGCTCAAACACAAATAAAGTGTGAAAATAGCAACTTTTGTCAGGTGAAAATATTTATTTTATAGCATATTTTAGATCAAACTTTGAACCTATATTACAAAATCTTTGAATAAATCCAAACATATGACATGAAAGAATGATTCTTCTTCTTTACAATGGTACCAAATTCATGAAATTCGATGCACAGTTAGAGCAGCAATGACCGAATGAAAAGGTGTTATGGTCCGCGTCAAGCTCATTAAATATACAAAACATCTCAAGTCATGAATATCATTTGGATGAAAGAAGCCACTCTCTTGGGACCTGCAGTCTGACTGGGGGCATGGCCCCCATCTATACATCAGTGATGGATTTAATACTTTTTGCATGTACGATGACGATGCTCGCTCTCTCTCACCCATCCTCACTATGTGTATATGTGTGTGCAAGATGAATTATGAGGAATAATTGCATGAAGTGACGTTTTTCAACCAGAGATTGATCCTTATGTATTACTTACTATTGCATTTTTGTTCATCATATTGACCCATCTTGACCCCTTTACCCCCCCCCCCCCCCTGACAAAAACCTAATAGTCAAATGAAGTTTCCTTTTCTTTTCTTTTGATATACATGTAATGTATTCATGTGAGAAAAAAATTATAGTGCCAAACATTTTTTGAAAATTTTAATTTATTCCTTCAGGTGAGGTTTTGTCCACAGTTCCAGAAGGACACAAAATAGTATCAGAAAGTCATGCCAGAATCAACAACTGAAGGTTTGAAGAGCCAGATAAAGAGCCTAGAAATGTGATTTAAACGTAAGTTAAACTTATTTATAATTCTGATTCATTTTGGCATAGAAAGTAAGTCATAATAACAATTTGAATTATTTTTGTCTTCTTGATTTGCTCTTTGTCAGGAATCCAAATTTTAGAATTAAACTCTTAGTTTGAGGTGTTGATGATTTTTTTTTCAGCTGCAAAAGTAACAAACCAATATCAATCATTGGTCGATAATGTGACTTGCTTTCTCTTGCCAAATTGGTACATGTACATGTATATTCTGCATTTCTATAATGATTGACCCCACCACTAGCACATAAGATGCAACATGTCAAATAACTGTCAAACTCACTTCATCATGTATTTTAATATTAATATTTCATTAAAGGAGTAAAAGGACTCAGAAAGATTACCCGAAAAAGCTCACAGAATTTTTTTTACTGGTAGACCCTTTACATTCATTTGATGAATTGAGTTCATGCAAAATCAACTGAATGTTATGAGTACAAAATCCTGTTAATACACCTTACTGTGAGGCTATTCTGGTAGGTCATCCCGGGAGTGCCTGAGGATCTTGTCCATTTGGATAAATCTTGCAAAGTACCAAAGAGCCTGCCCCCCCCACCCCCCCCCCCCCCCCCACTCTTTAAGGGTTAACAATGAAATTGAAATTAGGAATAAGTTTAGTATCTTGCTCATATGCATTATAAATTAATCCTATTTCAGGTACTTCAATCACATGCACAGTAGGAGCAAAACAGCAGCAAACACACAGGAGATGTAACACTACATTGACCAACAGCAACAACTACAGCAGCATCAACAATTTCTGCAGGAGATGCAAAAACCACACTGGCAACCTCAACAACATCAAGGTGTCCAACAACACTCCGGGAACGTTAACAGCAACCACAGCTTCAGCTGGAGTTTCAACAAAACACATCAGAAAAAAACCAACAGCAGCAAAAAAACACTTATGAATAATGAAATGAATCTAATTGAAACTCAAAAGCCAATGACGCAACATCTTTGACAAACTGAGACAATTATTCATTCTTTTACAGGATAAAGAAATACTTTTTTAAAGTGTAAATTTGCAGGAACACAATGGATGTTCCTATGTATCTATTTAATGAAATAAATTTGACTTTAATAAATTCAGTAAATTCAATTCAATAAATTTAGTGATTCAATAAATATCTACTTTTATTTGTCAATGAGTGAAAATACCTGTATTTTCTATTTAGAATGACAAAAAGCAATTTATCAATTCAATATCATCAAAAACTTTAGCAATATGGTTGTTAGGCCCTCCAAATTGTTGATATTTTGATGAAAAAGCCGTTTCTGCTGCAATATTTGACGCAACTCAAATAGATCAAATATTGTCGCAGAAATTGTCATTTGCCCCTGAAAGTATCTGCGGCAAATATTTGACGCAGCTCAAATAGCTGCATCAAATATTTGTCATTTGCCGCTGTTTTGAGATTTGCCGCAGAAAATGGGAGTTGCCGCTGCGGCAAATGTTTTATGAAACGGGCCCCAGGTCAATCAAAATATTTTCGAATTCGTGCTGGTGAGCAACACGTTCACTCCCAGCGATAGGGACTTGTTTAAAAATGGCATAGGAAATATGCATTTTCTAAGTATGGTAAACTCAGTAGAATTTAGGTATTAAATTGTGAATGAACTATTGGTAGGTAAGACATGCGTAGAGGATTATTTGTCTTTATCCATTTCTATTTTCCACATTTTTCTTTTGTTTGACTTTATTTTCTAGGGGGAAGCCCCACTCCCCCATTCCTGTGGATGCCAATTGGTTGGGGGCTTGGAATAGTGCAAGTTAAAAGGGTGAACCTGAACTTTATAGATATCAAGAGAGAAAGAATTGGAAAGTTAAAATGAATAAAAACAAAGATGGAGAGAGTGAGAAAGATGGTGGACTTTCAGGGGCATTAAAAAATCTCATATTAAAACATCATTTTTGTTTTTGTAATTATTCTATTTACCCAGGGTCAGTCAAAATATTAGCATCCACAGGAGGGTGGGATCCTTCCCGCCTTAAAACTGAAATCTAAAGAAAAGTGTAGAAATGGATAAAAGACAAAGATCCTCTGCGCATGATTTACCAGCAAATGCAGCTCATTCAGAATTTAACTCTTAGAGCACCTAAATTGTACTATAGGCCTACAATATGTGTTTACCATGCTTAGGAAACACATATTTCCTAAGCTATTTTAAAACGAGTCCTACTGCTCGGAAGTGAACAAGTTGCTTCCTTACTCATATTCAAGAACGTTTTGACTAACCTCCTTTTTTAATTGGTTGCTTTGCTCCCTCACATACCCAACATTTGTTGTCCTCTACATTTCTTCTGCTTGGTCACTTCGCTCCCTCTTACATATTCCTCAAATCTCTTGGCCCCTGCATTTTCCTTCTGTCATTTTGCTCTCTCGCATATATCCCCCCCCCAAAATTCTGCTCTGTCGCATTCGCTCCCTCGCACATATCCCAAAATTGTTTTGCCCCACCCTGCATTTTTTTTCTGCTGACAGCCATGTCCTGCCCAACCTCTCTCTCCAATACCTTGAAATGATGGGGGGGGGGGGGTAACTTTAGATATGAGAGTGACCGAACAATTGTAAATCAGTGAAATATTTGACTTTTCTTTTGATTAGTTAATATTTTCTGTGAGAGTGATTATTGCAAAGGATTATACCCCTTTCTGTACACAAAACATACCAGTATTTTGAGAAATAACAACAGAAAAAAGACCACATTCTTCCTGACTGTTCAAATCCTTAAAAAAATAAAATATGGTAATTTTTACTTTCTCAGGCATTCATCACAGGCTCCCCAATTCCTGTCTCTATTTCTCTATCACCCCCATTCTTAATTCATCTTTTTGTCTCTATCCAACAGCTCATTTATAACTGTGGCCTTGTTCTATCCTACATGTATTCTATTCTTCTGTCAGCTTGCCGTCATTCCTACTTTTCACAAACTTTTTTCTCTTCTGACATTCAAATCAGAATGAATATACTGTAAGACATCTTCAAATTCAATGAATTCATTTTTGTTACATGCCCAGTGATAAACGTTTTCATTGAGCTATTTTAAATAATCAGAATCCACACAGCGTAAATTTTTTGTTGTAAAGTTGTGCAAATCAATGTTTGTCCAAACTTAAAAGCAAGTAATGTATAAGGTAGGACTTCTGTGTGGTTTTCAGCCTCTTCTCCAAGTTTTAATACAGTCCATTATTGTTGTTGACTTCCACTTTACCCCTCTTGGACTTTCTGGTATTCAGTAGGAGTGGTCTTCGAGAAATTAAGGTGCTGAAGACTTTGGCACTGGTGTCTTTGCAGTATCTGGGAGGTTGTTTGCTGAATCGAAAAGTCTTTTGGGAAATACCTTGGTTTGGGTGAATTCTGTAGGAGACGAATTAATAAAAAAATAAGAAAAACAATATTGAACAAAAACAGATACAAGAATGAAAAGATAACTATTCAAAGATAATTTTTCAATCAAATATTCGATTATCCATGAAGAACAATATTCGTTTAGAAATCAAACCTTTTGCAGTGACTTGCAACAAGATAATTTTTTTAAAAATATACATGATATATAAACCCTATCTAGCCCGGGGGGGGGGGGGCTTAATAAACTCCCCTCCCCATCCACATTTTTCATGATAAGTCCACAATGAGAAATGAGGTACCATGATTACTTTTTGGTCAATTCTGCAGAGCTTTTGAGATACCCGGATATTCAGTTACGCAACATTTTATGAGTTTATGTCGGACCAAAAATTGCTCAAAAATATTATTTTGTATACACATTTAATCCAATGGAAATTCTATTTTCAGTCATAATTGACAAATTTATCATTATTCTTGCACTTATTGGTTGAAAATAATCAAATCTTTGCTTTTTATAATCAGAATAGTGCCATGAACAGATCCCATTAAAAAAACTATAAAATACATAAGGCCCCAAAACAAAGAAATACATATGGAATTATAGAAACAATAAAATACATAAGATTAGAAATGTCATTTACCATTTATTTTTGAGCAACTTTGTTAGAAATCATAGAATTTCGGGAATTCTTTAGAGATTAACCTTTAAAACAAAGAATTCTCTATTACGCATAAATTAGCATTACTAATTTATTAACAATAAATAATTTATTAACAATAAATTTTAATGAATTCTGTAACCTTTAGTTCCATGCTTGCAGATTACATTGATGTTGATGTGTGCATTGGTTTTCGTTTTGATCAGAGGCAAGATCTGAAGAGGGGGACCAAAAAAGCCCACCTCCCCCTCCCTGGGCTATGCAATCTCAAAGTAGCCCAGGATTATGAGTTAAACCAAATTTTAAAAATATATTTATTTAGTAGTTTACTGTAAATACACAGTATAGGCCCCGTCCATGGTTATCCTCCTGATTAGGATAATTTTCATCTCTATTTTGCTACTGAAAATTGAATAATTAAAGCAATGTTCTATCAAAACAAAGGTAGATAAAACAGAATATATATTTCTTTAGAACGCATGTATGATATAGATCCACTGTACCTTCTGAAGACGAGGCGGGAAATCAAATATGGTTGGGACAGCATCCTGTTTAAGACGTATCGTCTGCCCAGGTCAAAGCAAGCATCTTCAAAATGATCAGAACAGAGTACAGAGCTCTTGGAGGAATTCAATGAAGCTCGCTTCATATTGACCATCCTTACTGTGTTACAGTTCCGGTCTTGGTACCGGTTCAGTCCAATGGCTGAATGGGAATCTGCAGCAAATGTAAACACATGTCATAGAATCAATTACACATAATTAAGAAAGTTTGACGTGTCCAAAGGAAACAGATGCCCCCGCAGAATTGTAGTACAAAATGTTTTTTTATTGTTTTATGATGCAATTTTCTGTAAATCAATTAAACTATACACTAAATAAAATAAGATTTCAGTTCTTGATGTTTTAATAAGAGATTACCACAATTTTGTTTATGAATTTTGAACAGAAAAGTTGATATTTCCCCCCAAATTACTAAATCATGGAAATTGAATGCCTACAAAAAAAACACTTTATAAGTAATATGACATTTCATTCCTAATACATGATTATATACGTGTTGTCCCTAGGTATCCTGAGTCTTGTCAATCGAGGGGGGGGGGGGCGAGGAGAATTTGCACAATGGAAAAATTGATATACATTGGGTTTCAAAGCTTAATTTCATTTCGGGTAAATCAATATGCTTTATTTCATTTGAATCAATTATACCAATTTTAGGGCATAAAATACAAATTCAATTCAAACCTATAAATATAGCCCTTGAACTACTTATTTTTTTAATCAGGAATTCTGATCAAATGTATATTAAAAACAATCAGTAGGCCTATATAATGTTTTTAACCCTTATGAGACTGGGGGCTGATTTACCCCCTTGTCATATTTTGCAATAAATCCACTGCGCAATTTTTTTTACCGCATCACTCACAGACTTACAGCATCACTCACTCACTTTTTCGAGTCTCGCGCAACTTTTGAGACCAAAATTGCGACCCCCTGGTATGTGTTTCGAAATTACACAACATTTTGGAAGTGCATGCAGACCAAAAGTTGCTGGAAAAATGTGAATTTGCGTACAAATCTATGGAAATAGTGTTTTTAGCCATAATTCATAAATGTGCCATTATATTTCCTTTTACTGATTAAAATCAATTAATTTCAACTTTTTTACGGTCAAATATGGTCCCCGACTATTTCCATTGAAACAACAATAAACACATAAGAAAATAAGTGTGATGTTGAAATATATTGAGTCTGTGAACCAAAAGTGATCATTTCAGGGGCATTATTTAGTTAATTAGAGCAAACTTTTGATTTTACGCATAAATTAGCAATGAGATTTAGGCAAAATTTGATTATAGTTTTTTAGAATATACCATGGGTAATGCGTTTGCCAATCATCGCTGTGATCCCATGATTGACTGCCCAGATCATAAAGCCCCCCCCCCCAGTCTTCTTAGGAAATGAAATAGCCCAGTCTATGTAGGTTACTGGTAATGTTTTTTTTTTTACTTTTTCATTTTTCTTATGTACAGATTTTCAAATTTATTACTAATAGAAATTTTCAGCAATTTCTGAAAATAATGATACAGATACAAATTTTGGCAATGACTCACATTGAGTTGTACATGAAATCAAGTTTTTAAGCAATTCGGAATCTGATAATATGCACTTGTGTATATCATAACTGCGTAACCATGCATGCATTCCAAAAATAGTCTTGAATGTTGTGTGGCCCTGCCATGTTTACGAATTTATTGTAGATAAAAGTGAGCTAATCACATAGATTTGTTTGTTAAAATGATATTCTTAATATTGATTGCTGTGCAAGATTGAACAGGGAGAAGAGGAACATGACAAAGCAATCAAGAAAGAGTAAAGGGGGAAGAGAAAGAGGATTTATTTATAACACACAAGTAAAAAAAATGTGTTTTAAAACACACTGGTTAAAACGTGCCAACCCGGGCCCCAGTTAACGCGATCAGAAATCTATTCAATATGATTGAACTTAATATCATGCAGAAATCAATACGCATATAAATATAATCAAAAAAATAAATTTTGAACCAACTTGCATAATGAGCTGTGAACTTAGCCTGTATTTTGGTGACATCTACCTACACACCAAATTTTTTTAAAATCCATTGAATGTTTTTCAAGTTATTGCGCGGAAACCAAGGGGGGGGGCTGACAGGGGCAACACTTAATGCCCCCTCCGGGCTTCATCTGCAGGGGCATAAAAACTCTAGGCCTACTCATCAGCAGGGGCCCGTTTCTCAACACCTGGACAAGTTAGTCCTATTTATCTACCAAACACAGAATTAGTTCCAAAATTACCCAAAAGGATTAACTAGAATCCATTAATATCATATTGATACTATTGGTGGAAAGTACATACCAGACGTAGCCTTAGTCACAAAATAGCAAATTTTCCAAAAGTTGCAAAAAATAGAGGCAAAATATGCTTAAAAAGTACTTAAACATGCAGACATGGGCATTAAATTTCTGAGGAAATGAAATTAACACTAATTCATATCATGATAAAAAAAATCACATGTAAGTGGACATTGAGATATTTATCCCAAGATATAAAATTTGAATAGTTTACGTAAGTAAACCATAAGGCTTTCTTCCTAACATGATGGTTTCTAGTGTTGCTGTTGGATGTTTGTGGTCTATATCATGGTTGTTCCACTTTATGTTTGTCATTTTGCCTCCGACGAAGATTCTGCTAGGATCGAAAGCTTAGGCCCCCTTTTGACTCTCTAATTTACTCCATTGGCTCTTTTTTTTTTAGATAAGCAGTTTTCAGCAGCTTCTTTTTGCCTTTAATATGATGATAATCAAACAGATTTTCAGGATTCCAAACATCATCAAAAAATATATTATCATGGATTGTTAAACTCTTTAGATACCTAAACGCACAATTTTATGAATGCTATGCGTATATTAGAGGAAGAATTTATTAAAATTTTGATAAGGGTCTGAAAACGAGTCCAATTATGGATGACCTGAAGTGGTAGAATCTTTGTCAATTCAATTATTTTACTACCTTAAATTAACACTTGTTATAATTTCTGTGCATTACAATTACTATTAAATGATTTATCCCACTTGTTTGCTATATAATTCATTTTTCTTTAAATTATTACGTAATAAAATTTTCAAATTTCGAGGCTCATTTGAATGTCACAGTCTATCCACATGATATCACTACATAAAGGACAAGTCCACTCCAACAAAAACTTTATTTGAATAAAAAGAGAAAAATTCAACAACCATAACACTGAAAATTTCATCAAAATTGCATGTAAAATAAGAAAGTTATGGCATTCTAAAGTTTCGCTTCATTTCACAAAACAGTTATGCACATCTCGGTCGATATGCAAATGAGAAACTGATGACATCACTCACTATTTCTTTTGTAATCTATTATATGAAATATGAATTATTTTTATTTTCTCGTCATTGTCATGTGAAATGAAGTGTCATTCCTCCCTGAACACGTGGAATTACATTATTTTAACATTTTGTGCTTCAGGCAAGGAGGTCCTAATTGTCAAATTTGTAAAAAATGAAATATTGTATAATTCAAACAATAAAAAAACAAAAGAAATAGTGAGTGACATCATCGACTCTCTCATTTGAATGTAACTGGCTCGTTAATATAACTATTTTGTTCAAAATAAGCGAAACTTTGAAATGTCATTAATTTATTATTTTACATCCGATTTTGATGAAATTTTCAGCATTGTGCTTGTCTGGTCTTTCTCCATTGATTCCAATCAACATTTTTTCTGAGGTGGACTTGATCCTTAAGAAGTAAGTAAGATGAGGTTTGGAGATGTCATAACTATTTGGTCAAGTTGTCCCCGATCTTGGCAAAGAGGGATTCGTGAAACAGTTCGCTAACAGGTAGCTAACTATTTCCAATTTAGTTAAGAAGTTAGAAGACTTAACGGTGTTGAGAAACGGGCCCCAGTCTACGCAAGCAGAACCAAACAGAATCAGTTTGCCACACTCAAATTCCCAATTTGCACTCGCATCAATTATTTAGTTACGTACCTATCATTTTATGATCTAGTGCATAGAACAAATGACCATTTTTTTTAGGTCGGAATGTCAACAATTTTCAGCTCGTGCTTCGCATTCCCATTATTGAAATATGTACCATCCTCATGGTTAAACAGTCCTTAACAGGATCATGCTAGAACACTTATTAAAAATTATGTTCGTGCTTGGCATTCTCAGTAATTATCTAGAACACACACATCTTGTTCAGGATCACAAACGGTGCCTAGAATGTTAAATTTTCAGGACAAAATACATCCTAAATACATATATAAAAGTTCCAAAAAAAGTAAGAAAAAAAATTGCTTGCCTTTGCACTTTTTATATAAGGCCTACGTGATTATTTCATATTGATGTTATTTTATAAGAAACCAACTCGCATATTTAATGACCCAGTGTAGTGGTCCACCCGGATACCCCCAACCAGTAATTGGGAGGAGATACCTGCGGGTCACAGTTCTGTGTGCGCACCCTTGTAGGCGACCCAGATTGGCTGGCTCCTCCAATACGCCTTGGAATGTCTTTAACAGATATATGGCACTATATAAATGCTGTGCATCATCATCTACCAACACACCCAAATTTTAAAAAATCTGATGACTTTTGATAAGATATCGTGAGGAATCCAACTCGCATATTTAATGAGCTGTGATCTTTGACCAGCATATTCCGAATTCGAACTTAGCCTGTATTGGTATCATCTACCTACACACCCAAATTTGTTCAAATAAGTAGAATATTTCATAACTCATAAAAAAGACATTATCATGCGGAAACTAAATTGCATATTTAATGTGTTTTGACCTGCCGACTCCAAATTCAAACTTGGCCTGTACTATCAGAGGGTCGTGTGTTCGAATCCCGCCATGGACTAGCGTCCTTTGGCAAGGCGTTAATCCACTTTGCCACTCTCCACCAGGTGTTAAATGGGTACCTGGTAGGATGTGAAAGCCTATGTATAATGTAGTATGCCTAGCAATTGAGTCTTGGAACTCTTGTTGGAGTGCTCCCCAGGGAGTGGAGAAGGTGCATACATTGTACGCAGGCATACAAGGTTCTGATGACCGTGGTAATACTGAGTCTGGAAAGCGCTTAGTCTCTTAGAGACGTCGTTCCGATGCATTAAGCGCTATATAAATATGTGGAATATTATTATTATTATTACTATGGTGTCATCCACTCCTATGGTGTCACCCACTCCAAGCTGTGGGGAAGTTACACATTGATGCAGAGGTTCGAGCCCTGATCACGTCTTTCGGATTGTGACATTAAAGGTCGGTCCCAGACGTAAATAATCAAACCTGATTGATATACGTCTGTCAAAAACTCAAAATACACACACACACTCCTAGTACCAATGATTAATGTTAATGTTTGGACCTCATAGGCGACATTACCCAAAATATGGGTTGCCGGTTGGACAATGCTGTTCTGAATCTGATTTCAAACCCAAGACTTTGGTAAATGTACGCCTTAATACAAATTGGAGTTATGCGATATGACTTTCATTTGGTGGGAAGACATTTAATACTTTATAAAATTAGTTGAAATTAAAATGGATTATATTAATGCTCACTGTTGGTGAGCATTTCTACACGATCCCCCTATTGAGATTTATAGTAAATATTTTGGAATTATATTAGTTATGCGACCCCTCCCTCATGATGATCACAGCATTATTTGTAATGGGGATATATTTCGTTCATATTCTTGTCTCTTCTTTCTCTTTTTAGCCTTTTTTTTGCTTGTTAAAACCTTTTCATTTTTTTGGGGGGGGGCTTGCCAAATTTTATGTGGGTCAAAATTACATTCATTTTTTTAGTGACAATCTTATTTTTCATTTGTCAAATTTTACGCAAGACAAAATTACCTTCGATCATTATTACAGTTAAAACCTTTTTTTTAATTTTAATTTTTTTTTGGGGGGGTTGCCAAATATAACATGGACAAAATGACTTTCCCTTTTCTTATTTATTTTTTTGGGGGAGCTTGCCGAATATCACGCGAACGAAATGACTTTCATTTTTAGTGACCATCACTTTACGTGAGACAAAATGACCGGTTTTTTTTAAGTGAGAACCTTTTTTGGGAGTTGTCTAATTGTACTTGAGAAAATTCACCCCCCCCCCCCCCCCTACTTTGGAAAATCTTGGATTTACCTCTAGTTTTAATCATGATTAACCCTAAATAGACTGGGCTATTTCGATGCCTAAGAAGACTGGGGAGGGGGGCTGATTCAGCGCCCCCTTATGATCTCGGACGTCGATTGCGCGATCGCGACGAAAATTGGCACACATTACCCATGGCATAATCTACCAAATTATCACATCAAATTATGCAAAAAATCTCATGTTTCATTAATTATGCTAATTTTTGCGTAAAATCATTAGTTTGCTCTAATTAATAAAATAATGCCCCTGAAATGCTAATTTTTGTTTCACCTACTCTAGATAGGCATCTGATCAAATTTATTTTTAAAAAATTTCAACATCATGTTTATTTTCTTATGTATTCTATTGTTTTCTAAATTTCTTATGTATTTCATTGTTTTTCGACTTTGTTTTTCATTGTTTTTTCAATGGAAATTGTCAGGGACTTTATTTTGACCATGAAAAAGATAAAATAAATTGATCTTAAGCAGTAAAAGGAAAAATAATAATACATTTATGAATTTTGGCTAAAAACACTATTTGTATTGGATTTGTACACAAATTCACGTTTTTGAGTAATTTTGGGTCTGCATGCACGAACGAAATGTTGCGTAATTTCGAAACTGTGTACCCGGGGGTCACAATTTTGGTCTCAAAAGTTGTGCGAGACTTGAAAGTAAAAAGTCAGCGAGCAACGCGGTCAAAAAGATTTGCGCGGCGGATTTATCACGAAAAATGTCGAGGGGGGGGGCTGATTCAGTCTTTTTAGGGTTAAGATCATGCGTATACCACGGCAGAGGCGTAAACCGCTGCAGGGGCATGCAGGCTGGCCCTTGATCCCTAGTGGATTTCACCGGAAAAAAAATCCAGATAAGAAAAGGAAAGAAAGAGAGAGGGGGGGGGAAAGGGAAGACTGGGAAATAAACGAAAAGGTCCCCCCCAAAAAAAGGAGGGGAAAAGAGAGAAGAAAAAGCGAAATCATTAAAGGGGTGTATATTATAACTTCATTTATAATTGTTTTTCCTTCTTTTATGGGGGGGGGTCAAAAAAATAAAAACCTTAACGAAATGTTTTTCTATAATTACATTTAGGTCTACACTCGCGATTTAATAAAAAATAGTAGCCATCTATATACAAATGATGCGTTAGAGTGGGTCAGTAGGAACTCTGTGTACAAGGTAACCACATGCACACAGTTCCACTGACCCACGAAAGAAACCCATGCATCATCTGTTTTATAGAATGGAATTTTTTTTTTAATAAACCACAAAAATTAATGATTTACTGGATGCATGATAATTTCATGCGTCCGGTAAATTTAATTTACCGGACACATGATTTTTTTTACCGGACGCATGATTTATTTACTGGACGCATGATTTATTTACCGGATCGATGCATGAAAATTCCAAAATCTAATGCAGAGCGCAGACACTTTGATAACCCTGGACAACATAAATATGGGCTTAACTGGATAATGTTGCCACAAAGATATTGTTATACCCAAAATGCCAGATACAGCTTTGCATTGACTATATCTTGAGCAGTTGAGGCAGCCTCCGACCTCCAATACATGTAGCTGTGTGTGTGTATGCGGGCCGCGCCGGGGGCCAGCGCCTGCCTGGGCCTGCAGTGGATATTTCGCTGTGCACAGCCAGCCCAGGGCAGTATAGATCTAACGTTAGATCGTACATGTATGTCTGGACTTCTCAACTAACGAGTATGTGGGCAGTTTTAATCCCAATGACAATTACGGTACCGTATTTGTACTTACAGATCATTTTGCATCCTTTGATTCATTCTGCTTTGATCGAAATTCAAATTTTGACGTAAACAAGTGACGGTAACAGTACATGCGCGATGACATCACAATGACCTTTTCGGGCGATTGCTTGTTTACAGTGGATATCGTTGCGTTTTGATTATCGGGATATCGTTCATGCAGCCCAGTAAAATTTTTGCATTGCTCTCAACCAATCAGATTGCAGGGATTTTCTCATCCATTCTATAAAAAGTTTTAAAATTGCTAAAGATCCAGAGATATCAAAACCCACCTGCTGATTTAGCACTGGGGTACACAAGCCAGGGTTATGCCCAGTGCATGCCCCCCGAATGTTCTACGTACAACCAAGATATAAAAAAATGAAGGGAATTAAAGAAACCAAAATTAGGAAAAGTGTAAGGTAAGATATCTGTCTCAAATTTAGATTTGCACAAAAGGTTTTTTCTCGCTTGCTTCATTCGCTTGGAACATATAAAGCAACTTTATTCCCACGTGCCATATGTTTCGGCCTCTTTCTTTCTACTATTTCATTTTTTTTACTCATCATGCTCCTGCCACACAGGGGTTTGCCCTAATGCATGAACAATCATTAAAAAATATCATTTTCATACCATGTGACTGGGAATTTTTTCCTCTACCCCTCCCCCCTCCTCGATCCCTGTATCGATTTGACTTGACATGGGCCTATACCTGATGTATTCTGCTTCAATATAAAATCATAACGGATAGAACGCCTTGAATACAGGCCAAACAGCCTAACGACACACACACACACACATTGCCGTGTCACGTGACAATCAGTATTAAACGAGGATGTGTACAACCCTATGGCGACAAGGCTAGTCGCAAAAGTTGAGCAAGTTCTGGACGAACAGGCTTCAATACCCCAAGAAAAGAAGTAGTATCTAGGGACTAATTAAAAATAGTTTTCTTAATGGAGTTCCATGTTAAAATCTAGTAATTTAAGTCCAACTTTTAATTCGCGTGCACTCACTTTTTTAACACAGGAATTAATAGGCACGTTGCCTAGAGTGTCATCTACCAACACACCTAAATTTAAAAAAAAAAACAATCAAATATATTTCAATTTATTGCACTGAAACCAAGTGGGGGTGGGGGGGGAGGCAGGCAAATCAATGGACAGATGGAACGCTTAATGCCCCCTCCGGACTTTGTCTGCGAGAGCATAATTACAGAGGAGCTGAATTTGAAGAGGGCCTGAATCAAGACTGAAACATCGCAATACGTGTAAGTGGAGTAGCCTAGGCTAGGGCACTCACACTAGTACGAGGCCCGGGGGGGGGGGGGGGCACTCAGTATATAATGCATAGTGGGTATGTGCCGCGGAGGGGACCCCCATTTTTACACCCAAATTTCCGTTCCAAGCCAAGGCATAGCATTTTTGTCTTATTGAGAAAAAAACAAAGAAAGCTGCTCCAAGGCAAAGCATTTTGTTCTTATATAAAAAAAGAAGAAATTCGCTCCAAAGCTTCGCATATTTTTCGTTACGCCATTCCGGTCGCATTGATCTGCTGCAATTTTGGTGAAAAGCGGCCACAGAGCGCTGTCCGACCATCGTCTCTGAGCGAGCGCACCCGGCGGAGGCTGCGCTAGCTGCATCACGGATGCCCGTTCCATAGGGATGCATACGCACGTACTCACACGCTGGCGATCGATCCGTTCCAACTTCCAAGGACCCCCATTTCACAAAATTTTAGTTCCAAACCCCGTTCCGAGGACCCTCCTTTTTACAATACTCCCGCTCCAAGCCCAAGGCCCCCGTTTTTGTCTCTCCTGCGGCACACCCCCACCACTTTTTTGTTCAAGTGCCCGGCCCCGGGGTACGAGGTTAGTGAGGCTGGGTAAACTTGCGCCAAGTTGCGGCCAAGCCCGCCCAAACTGTTGAATAAATTTGTTATTTCAAATTTAAAAAAAATATATTTGTCATCTGATTTCAATGAAATTTTCAGCATTTTGCTTTGTATGAATTTTACATTATTTGCTAAGTTCTAGGCCAAAATATCTTCAGCCTGTATAATTCCTCACCATTTTAGGTGTGCAGAAAAGACCAATCCCCCCCCCCCCTTTGTCTGACTACAGTACACAAACTTGAATACATGGGACTATAATTTTTACAGTACACAGCTTCTTGCAAATGAAAGTAGCAGGTATGGCAACCACTACGATTTCCCATTTTGTTTTCAACGTAATTCAAACATAGCTGAACTTACGAATGCAATGTCCGTCCACATTCTACTAATTAGAGAAGTTGTTTGCAGCTCTTGTTGGCATGAATAACCATGATAACGTGAAATCTAAGCTAAACAGGAAAGGTTCACCAACATGCCGACCTGTGAGTGTGACCGTCCCGCGGCCGGATATCGATCGATCGAAGATCGGCTTGAGCAAGGTGCAGCCAATCAGCGACGATCTCATATACCCTGCCAGAAAGAGGAGACAGAATTATTTTACATGGACGGAATTTTTTGTGATGTGACACAAAATCATTTCGTCGACGGAATTTTTTGTGATGTGACACAAAATCATTTCATCGACGGAATAGATATTCGCATCGCAACGAAATGAATTTTGAGGACGCAATTTTATTTCGTCTCGACGAAATTGATTATAAGTGTGACACAAAATAAATTTCGTATACGAAATCACACTGCATCATGACGAAATGAATTTCGTTGGAGTGAAACACAAATTTTCCTACAGAATTTTCCTTTGAACACTTGGGGTGCCATTTCGTTAGATCAAAATTCATTTCGTGTGTACGAAATAAATTTTGTGGACGAAATTACATTTTGTCTCGACGAAAATTTATTTTGTGTGACAAGAATAATTTCGTATACGAAATAAAATTGCATCATGACGAAATCATTTTCATATGAACAAAAGAACTTTTGTGTACGGAATGGCGTGAATTGGACGGAGTATGGCACGCCAAAAAAAGTTTGTGGACGCAATTACATTTCGTCTAGACGAAATTTTTTTCGTTGAGACAAAATTAATTTTGTGTGACACAAAATAAATTTCGTGTACGAAATAAAACAGCGTCATGACAAAAAGATTTTCGTCATGACGCTGTTATATTAAACACATTTTGTGTACGGAATTGCTTGAATTGCACAGAATATACTGGCGGACACTTGGCGCCCCATAGGCACAGGGTGACAACAGCGCTGGTCTTCATGACTGGGTATCGGTATGATCGGGGCCAAATGTGTTGATAATGTGATTTCTTTTTGTCACCTAGATCTTCTGACGATATCATGGAAATGGTGCAGAACGACAAAACAGAAAAAGGAATGAAATCGGTTATTTTTTCCCGGTAAAATTATGGTTACATCCCAACCGAATTCTCCCGAATAGATTCGGGCCGATTCTGCCCGAATGTGGCCTGATTCGGATGGATTCGTTGGTTTCGGAACCTATTCGTCTCTGATTCGGGGAGCTCCCCGAATAGAGACGAATGGGTGCGGATTATAGGTCTGGACTCAGCGCAAAATCCCTAAGAGTTGACCAGAATCATTTTTAGCCATCCCGAATAAAGCTTATGGTGGCGAAATCGCATCAGCATGACAGATAAATAAAATAATGAGAGAGAGAATACAAAGATAATAACAAGTGCCAAAATTCCTTGATCTGTATTCAATAACAAAAATAATTCTCTTGAAATCTAAATTTTCAACGTAATACGTCTTCTTCAGAGATACAATGTTTGACTGTTTAAAAAGTCTGTGCCTCCTTGCCAATAACATGTCTTTATTTATAGCGGCTCTAACCCGAATCCATACTCTGGTCCAAAAACCTAAACTACACGTGAAGGGATGAGGGGAGGGAACAAAAATATGAACTTGAAATAAATATCAAAGACTATTACCTCTCACCCGACTTCAAGATGGGACGAGTTGCCGACTCTGCACCGATAGTATTTAACGCAGCACTATCGCAGACCAAATGCAATGATCAAACTCGAGAAGATGTATGCATCTATATACTGTGTGGATTGCAGGCAAAACTATACTTGCTCTGTTGAAGTATCTCCATGTTAGATCAAGAATAAGTACCTCTCGATGGGAAAAAAACAACGAAATAGTTTCTTTCTTATGACGAAGTAAGCCAAATGGTGATAGCTTTCGCTTATACAAATATAGCTTACATCGGAAGCTCACATCAGCAGCTTACAACAGCAGATTTACTATTGTTTTGACAACATTACGGTAAAGGTAATTTATCACACTACTCAAGAGTTTTGTTTGTCTAGAATAATCTAAGCATCATTGTACTTTTTCCATCGACCCAGGGCAAATGAACCTGCCTGTATCTAGCTATTCTTTCAGCGGTCTCGACTGAAACAATACTGGTCGCAATCCTCGTATCATACATGTACATCAGGCGAACGTTAAGGACTTGCCGGATGTCCGACAAAGTTTATTTTCCCCGGACAATTACCATGGTAACAGTCGGACGCTTTTGCCTCTCTGCCAATGAAAACCAGGGAAAGATGTCAGATGACAATTGTTAATAAAACCTTCCCCGGAGCACACAGTGGGAACTGTGGGGGCATCTTTTAACGAATCTAAGGCCATGTTTACGCTTCCACTTTTCAGGCCAGAATCAGCGTTTCCAAATGTGATTAGTACAAAAGACAGTTTCGTCCATGCTTACTTTCATTTAAACGCTGTTTCAAAACGCCGATCGTAAACTCACAAAAAGGTGCGTTTGTAAACGTCGTTTGAACAGAATCGGGCTTTCTAGGGAAGTATAAACAGAACCACGATCGTAAACGCGTTTAAATGACGGCATTTGGTACATCCTTCCGGTGAGATGAAATTGCGCGGGCATATACAGTTGCATTGCTTCGTGGTCGCATGTTATACCTCCACGAAATTACCTCTCATCTCCCTTGTTTTCATCTCCGACAAGAAGTGCTTGTGCATCATCATTCCCATCATTGTCCTCATCATCTCCACCTCCCTTATCATCACCACCATCATCTCCCTCAACGTTCATCTCGATGAACGTTGAGGGATTAACACCCCCGCCCCCCCCCCCTCCGGAAAAAAACCCTGGAACTTGAGTTATAATGAGGAGACATCGCCAGATGCCCCAGTAGCACAAACAAATAGATGTTTTATTATTTTGTACACTTTAATATTCTTTATTTTTGCTCACTATTATATGGCTATATCAAGAAGCTATTGGAAATTGTTCGATGTTTATATAACAGTCGACGTACCTTCCCCATATAAAAAAACTAAAAAAAAAAAAAACTTTCGAAAAAAGGCGCGCCCAATTTGACTTCGCTTTCCTGTTCAACGAAAATTACGATGCGAAGCCAGCTGGAATTCATGATTTCGCCTCTCAAAAGTTAAGCATAAACAGTACTCTCAGAACAACGTTTACGATCTGCGTTTTGAATCGACGTTTGAAAACGCTGATTCTGTCCTGGCAATGGAAGCATGAACACACCTTAATTAGAGGCCTAGGTAACACTGATTTTTCCATAAGGGTTGATCCATCGAGTTCTAGTTTTGGCCTAAATCGTTCGACGGCGACCGCTCGATTACGGCGGCGCCAGGACGGCGCCTGCACTGACACCGACCGTATTCAGGGCGGCGAGTGAAAAGCGAGCAGGCGCCGCCAGTACTTTAATTCCGCGCTGAATCTTGATATCCCAAAATCCAAAGGTGACCGAGTGGCCACCGCTCGGTGCCCGGCCAAACATGATTAAAAACTCGCCGCTCGGTTGCCGAGCAGGCTAATTTTTGGAGTTATGACTTAGCCTTAGATGACTATGGTAAGATAAATTATGCATGCTCTTCATAAATTCCTGAAAAAATAGTCCTTAAAATATCCTTTTGGGTCAATATTACAAAAATTTCAGCTCGCGCTTCACGCTCGCAATGTTTGTTTAGTAAGACAGGTACGCATCAGGATTCAAAATGTCATATAATATCCCCTTTTTAAGTCTGAATAAAAACAAAATTCAGCACGCCCTTCGGGCTCGCGTTACTAGTCAATAAGATACATATCCTTTCAATGGCACAGTCCTTAAAATCTATATTAGGTAAGTATACCTGGCTATTGTGCGCGCTTCGTAGCTCACTAAGTGACTCAAAACTTCTGCTGGCGCTTCCCCCCCCCCCCCCTCCCATGCCGTGACCCACGGTACGCAACTGCTTAGTTACCTCCATTTCAAGATAGGACAAAGAAGCGCAGAGATTGCAGACTTGACACAGAGAATATAATGTATCAAAGACCAATGGGCAGTTCCATAAATTATGTACGTCCGACCCCCCATATGTGGGCCCTTCATAAAATTTTCTGTCTCTGATTTTTTTTGTTCTTTTGATAGTCTGTTATGCTCTCAAACGACCATGACTTGGTCAGTTTATAAAGTGAAGTTCAACTTGAGAAAAAAATGGTGCTCGGACGTACAAAAAGGTTGACTATTTTATGGAATTGCCCCAATGGCAATAGTTAACTCGAGAAATATGTATCCATCGATACACTGTGTGCCTTACAGTAGCAGCTACAGTGCGCATGCCCTGTTCATAGGCGGATCCAGGGGGGCAGAGCCCCCCCCTATTAGCGGAGCAAAAAAAAGAAAGAAAGGGGAAGAAAAAAAAGAAGGGGAAAGAAAGGAGGAAAAAAGAAGAGGGAAAATAAGAGGAGGGAGACGAGTTCATGAATGAAAATATGATAAGGTCAGGGGAAGACTTGGATATTAATTTGAAAATATATATCATGTCACTTTGTAAAATTTTCGCTCGCGCTTCGCGCTCGCATAGCCTGTTCGATGAGATACATATCTTGCTCAATAGGGTGATATGTAGCTTAACATAATTATCAACTTTTGAAGTCAATACATATTCCAGCTCGGACATGTAGCTTTTATTATTTTACTTGATTTACAAATTGATTTTTTAAAGTACTCTGTAAAATGTCCGTTTTATGGTGTGAATACATTATGCAGCTTTTTGCGCTGTGTGCTCGCATTATTTGCTTTGCCAAGTAGGCCTACATAATATTGTCTTTGTTTATTCCATCATAAGATTCTTTATAATTCTATACTTAAAACCCCCCATTAATGACAGTTTATCAAAAATTTCGTCTGGCGATTTGCGCTCGCATTAATAGTTTAAAATATATCAATTCATAAATCCTATTCATGGTTACAAAAGAGCTTAAAATATCCAGTTTTAAGGCCTCAAATGTCAACAAACTTCACTCACTCATTAAGCTTATTACATTAATGAATATGATAATAAAATTTTCATGAATTCTTAATAACTAAATTGTCCCTTTTTCAGAAAGGGATTTGGACAAGTTTCATATTGCGCTTAGGAAGAGGAATAGGAAGATACAGTATGACAAAATGTCCTTAGGCCTAGAATGTCCAGGTCCTAGGTCAAAATAATAATAAAAATATCAGCTCGTGCTTCGCACTCGCATCATTTATTAAGTGCTATCCACATACACTTCACAATAGATAGTGCTTAAAGTCACCCTTTTCATACCGGATTATCAAATATTTTCCGCTCGCGCCTCGCACTCGCATTATTGATTTTCATGATAAAAAATGAAATGTATTCAGAATGCCCAGATTCTGTCTAACTCTAAAACACGCGCACACATGTTTGAGATACGCAGCTTGATCTTTATTCAAAACGTGCTTTTATAATCTAAGATATGAAATAAAATATTTGAAGACATCTGAAAACTCCGTGCTCTATTACCTTGATTATATCGATTTCTGTAATGACCCAATAAAAATCTTACTTTCTATAAAATCACGATGCTCTGTTAAAATGATTATGTCGTATTCTGTAATGAAAAAGAATTACTTTCTATGACCATTTAATTCTCGCCGACCTTCCGCTTCTTTTGCATAGAACCTCGATATCGCATTCTTTCTATACCCCTCATTACATCCGGGACCTGTTTCAGACAGGGTTGAAATCAGACGCAACTCTAAAAATCTATTGCAGATTGATTTCCACCCAATCAACAGCGCGCATTTTTGTTTGACTTCCGTTAAACGCAACTCTTTCTGCAACGGGCCGCAGATCGATGAAGGACTAATATGAGAGAACAACTCTGATTGGTTCCTAGTCAGTTTAATGAGGAACATGCGTATGCAACGATGATCTTGATAGGCCATTTCATTAATTTTAGCGATTAATCGCTGGCCTTGTCTGTTAAGAGGCCCAGATGCACTTTATTTGATTAATATCTATCATATCATTTAACCCCTTTTTGATATCCAGGCAATCCGTTGTATGTATTTTCAATGAAGTAATACGTGCCTTTCCTGTATAAAAATGGGATGAATTTTAGTTCTCGAACAGTCTTCTCACGAATCAGTGGAAATTTCAGTGGAACAACTGCACTGCATGTCTCGGCCTAGACCCACTTGCGCAGATTCGTTCAACATTTCTTGAAATTAGACATTGCGAGCAGCACTTGTTCCGATTGAACATCTTCGAAATCCCGATGGAAGGAAGTTGGTAAATTAGTAAAAATACATTCGTCTGTTAAATTATCTGCACTGTGTACGGGCAAAGATACGACGGAATTGCTGCAGGATCAAACAGAAACCGTAGCTGCGTCTCTGGTATTTAACTCACTGTTTTCTGCCCTGTATCATCTTCTGTTCTCAATGTTCCTATGATTTATGAACCTTTGATTTATCCAATATGATATCCCTAAAGGTATCTATATAGGCCTACTTTGTGTCCTCAATACATGCAGTCCTGTACTCAATTCCTGTATTAACCAACATATCGATATAGCTGCACAACCCCTTTCTCCGTGTTATACATAAAGCTTCTATTTAAAATCTTACGATGAAGTAGTACCATTCGTCACTGATTATTTTGACTTTAACTATCTACTGAAAAAAGTGATATGCTTTTATTTAGTATCGAAATACTACCTTAAGTGACGGTCAGCCAGAGTGCCACTGGTAAAATTCACAAATTTAGAAACATTATAAATTACCAGCTCCGTGGTGAGAGTCATGTACGGGGACGCGAATACGACCGACGTTTTTCAGGAGCAAGAAGAAACAGTAGCGACGGAAACGGATGATGAGAGACGAGGTCTCCACGCCCTGCTCCTACCCCTGCTCTTAGTTGCCCTTATCATCACGACCAATGGCCTCAGCCTGGCAGCATTCGCCGTCGACAAACGCCTCCGCGGCTACAACAACTACTTTATTATAAACCTTGCTATCTCGGATTTTCTCTACGGGATCGTCCTGATTGTCCCCTGCATACACACTTATCTTGGTCATTTTCCATTCCCTGGTGATGACTGGTGCAGCGTTTTTAACGGTGTCAGCAGCAGTGTCGAATTCGTATCTATTCTGATCATCGTCACCATCTGCATCGATAGACACCGTGCGACCTACGATCCCATCGGGCATTTCACCACCAGGAGCAAGCGAAAGGCGATCTACGCTAACATCGCCGTGTGGGTTGCTTCGCTCCTGTTCTGGTTCTCGTTCTCGACAATTCCTGAGATCATTCTTGGGTACACCAGCAGTTCAAGTTGTTTACCATGGTATGCGAAAAACCCGACCATTCATTTTGTGACCATCTGCATGCGGTTCATCGTGCCTTTCACCATCATCCTAGTCCTCTACATACGGATCTTCGTCAAGGTCCAGCAGACGACGGGTCGGAAGCACATCCGCAAGGAGTTCGTTGCCAGCATCAGCCAGGCAGGACAGGGAAAATCAGAGCAGGAAGGCGAGGAGGAAGGAAATGGCATGGAACAGCGCCCTCAAGCTACCAAGGAGAAGGTAAGTATTCAAACAGTCCAATTATTCTGCAAACACAGACTCAACTTTGACACTTTAACGAATATACTATGGGCCATTCCATAAAATATTTACATCCTACCCCTATGTGTGGGACCTTCATGAAATTTTCTGTCTCAGGCTGATTTTTTGTTCTTTTTGACAGTCTGTAAGTTCTCAAAGGACCATGACATGATCAGTTTATGAAGTGAAGTAAAACTTGAGAAAAATGGGGGTCGGACGTTACAAAAATGGTTGATTATTTTCTGGAATTGCCCTTATGTTAAGAGTGGAGTCTAGACCCCTAGCTCTCTGCCTTTGTCAAATAGATGCATCAACTGGACAACCTAGTCTCACTTCTTTGAACTTTACATTATTCACCTGAAAAATCCTCAAATGGGGGGGGGGGAACACTTTAGTAAAAACGATATATTTATATTACAAATTTTGATTATGGCTCTCAACTTGCAGTAGCGTAACAGGCGGGGGGGGGGGCAAGGGGGAAAAAGGAGAAAAGCGGAAAAAAGGAAAAAGGGGAAAGAGAAAGGGAGAAAATAAAAAGAAATGGAAAGAAAGAAAGAACATAAATAGGGAAAATGGAAGGAAAGCGGGAAAAGGAACGAAGAACACGCGAGGAAGTACAAATATCCTGAAATACTAATACATAAGCATGATTAGCAAGAGAGGGATATCAAATCAAAAGATATGACTCAATGGCACGGGCAAGAATGCTGGGAAAATGGGAGAAAGAGGCAGAAAGAAACAGGAAATGAAGGTAGAACCAAGAGCTTAGTTGGAAATTCAAAATATAGAGAAAAGGGACGAGAAAAAAAGAGAATGACTTAATAACAAGACCGGGTTGCCGAGGATTGAAAAATATAAAGAACGGGAAGAAAGGTGGATTGCGTCTATTATAAGCTTGCTAAATTTTATGCAATAATGGTCACAATCAGGACAAACAATCCCGGGAAAATCCTTAGCCAAAGTAGGGTTAGCCAAGGGCTAGTAATATTTTACCCCCGATATCATGTCCTAAACCTAAGTAAAGCTTTGCGCTGGCTACATTTACCGCTAAAACCCTGTTTACTTTGGATAAATTTCCAAAGCTACTATCAAATGAATATAATTTAATCATTTTTAAAGGCCAATTTTTTTCTGACTCGCTTCGCTCGCTAGCGACTTTTACAAATTTATCCACATTTTGCTATGTTGTGCTGCCTCAAAATATTTAGCTTATTATCTGCAACTGCGTTGAAGTTAATATGTGTTGTGTATGTACCCGCGATTTGATAAAACAGTGGCCATTTGCACTGTTTAAAAATATCACGGGGTTTCGGGAGCTCCGCCCCCGAACCAGTGGCGTTACCAAGTAAAAGTTTAATTAAATAGCCATCCAGTTCATGATTACAAAAAGTGCTTATAGAACGTCCAGTTTTCATCTCAGGATGTCAAAAATTTTCAGCTCGCGCTTCGCGCTCGCATTATTTATCTGGTGAGATATCATCTTCATGGCCCAATGCAAACAGCTAGTCCTTAACAGGTCTCTTTTCAGTCAGTAGGGTCTACATTAAAAAATAATAGCTCGCGCTTCTTGCTCGATTATAGGAAATTGGCAAAAATATTGTGTGTTGACCCGCCCCCAAATGTTCTTTTTCCTCCCCCGAGGTTAAAAATCCTGGGGCCGCCATTTCCCCGGACCCGATCCGCATAGCACTGGCCCCCGAAATTCTAACAAAAAAGAAAAGGAAAGGAAGATGTAAGATATGATCTTATTTTCTGAATACCATGTCGCTCGGAACTTATATTAAGCATCATTTTGCTGCGCACGCCACGCTGTGCCCCCTCCTTTTTTTTGGGGGGGGGGGTACTTATCACGCATTGAGCTTCGCCCTAATGCTCGGGGCACAATCATAACAAGTTATGTCCATACCATGATATGACCGGGAATTTTTTTGCTCTGGCCACCAACCCTGTTACGCTCCTGCTCTCAAGTGGGGGGGGGGACTCACGGGCCAGATGTGCCCCCCCCCCTGGATTCGCCCAAGGAGTGGAAATTGTGCTTTTTTTAAGCTGGACTGAAATGAATCAAATGACCGGGGTAATAATATGCTGTAAAGCGTTTTGTGCCCTTTGGGAAAAGCACTATAAAAATAAACTACTATATCATTATTATTAGAAATGTTTATGCACTGCATTATGACTTGGGAACTGATAATAACGATTGATATTTTGGTATTTACATTTTAATCTTGATTGATTAAATGCACCCTAGACACCTGAAATTAATATAGGTAAGTAATATATCATGGTAACGAAGCAAGCTAATTATTTGAAATGGCTGAATCCAAAAACGTCAGCGACTTAAGGGCATACATTTCTGACTCAATCCTCTGAAAATAAGTGGGGTTGTTACACCCACAAATGTATTAAACGCCCATTAATGTAATAGCTTTTGGCGAATCTGTTCCAAACTACTAGTATAACATTCATATTGCGCAAAGGCACAAAGTCTCTTCTCCAGACCTGGATGTTTAAAACATTTTGACGAATCTCCCAAAGACTCCATAGTCTTATCAATGTTGAATAACATGGAAATATAGCGTACATTGTTAGAAAATTTATCCTTAGAATAAAAGAAGCAGCTGAGTCTCGAGAACACCTGTAATCTTACCAGATTGCGCAATCTTACATTATATCATGTAAAATTACAGGAAATTGGTAATTTTGGTGTATGGAACCTTACAAATTTCCTTAAATAAAACACCATTTTTCCCATTTTTGAACATACCTGTTCTGTTAAATTGCTGAAAAATTTATGTTTTATGAATTTACAGAATGATTCTGTTATTGCTTTCTGCAAAATCTTGTTTTTTTTCTGTAAAATCGTTTTTTAACAGTGTAGTCCTTTCTACAGACCCAGTTATTTCAAAATGACAAATCATACAAAAAAAAATTCTAAGACCCAACAATCCTTAAAACTAAGAACCTGAAATGAACAAAGGTTTAGAACGTTGTCGTTATTCCAGACCTTATTATTTCAAAAATTATGAAAAGAAATCTTCAAAACATGGATCCAATCACATTCTGATTCTTGTGGAATAAAACGAGTATGAAAGCGTAGTCTTTCCTTTAGACCTGGCATGATTTCAAGATTATAAAAAACAAATAAAAAGCGAAATTATTAGATCCTACCATCTCCCTTACAATGAAATAAGCAGCAATTAATATCTAATTTAATGGGGGGGTCTTAGTTTTTAAGGTAATGTTTTGTTGTGTTTTTAATGTTTTTTAGAACTGGGTGTGGGTTAAAGAAAACGCTCTAAACCAATATTCTTTCACTGGGGCTAAATTCTGAGGATAGGTCTTAGTTTTGAAGTTTTCTTTTTTCATTTTTAAGATAACCTTGTCAGAAGGAAAGACTACGCTTTAATACTCGTGTTACTCCACAAGAATAAGATTATGATAAGGTCTATAGTTTGAAAAATTTTTCTTATTTTTTTTTTTCAAATGACTAGGTCTGGAATAGAGACAAGACTCTAAACCTTTGTTTCTATACAGGTTCTTATTCTGAAGGATTGCTGGGTCTTAGATTTATATTTGTTTTGTTTTGTATTATTTGGTATTAAAAAATGGGTCTGGAAGAAAGACTACGCTACATCTCCATAATATTCAGCATTGATTAAATTGTGGAATCTTTGTTTGGAAGCTTTTGTAAATACTTTAAATAACTGGCTCCAGAGTAAAGACTTTTTAGGAATGCATTACGACAGGGTTTTGGCTTAGAAGAAATTCGTCAAAATATCCCTTCATATTGATTACATTTGTGAGTAAAGTCATCATTACATTTGTGGGTGACCACATATTATTACATTTGTGGGTGATCAAGTATTATTACATTGGTGGATGTTATTACATTTGTGGGTATTAAAGTGTTGCTACGTTTGTGTGCGTTGTTGCATTTGTGGGCGTTATTACCTTTATGGGAATTATTCATTTGTGGATCCACTACTTGCTTCGTTATGATTTTTTTCCTGACCCCTACCCCATATAAATTATTGGGTATTTATCCATCTTTACTATCATAAGAATGCATTCATTTCAATATTTTCTCTATAGGGAGGTCAGAAAGTTGCCAAGCGAGAATCGGCCTCTGAAGTTCGCAGCGCCACCAAAACGCTTCTCTTCGTCGCCATAGCTTTCTTCATCACGTGGTCACCAATGTGCATCGTCACGATAACCTACTCGATCGACCCGGCTTTATTCAATCCGCGGCTCCCGTCCTGGTTATACCTGGTACCGTTGTGGCTGATCTACGTGAATAGTCTACTCAATCCGCTTTGCTACGTTGTCTCGCAACCGCTCTTTCGGAAAACCGTATTTGGTTTGATTTCCAACCCTATCCGGTATTGTCGTGGTTAACGTAATCGTGGATAAATATTTGATTGAATGATTGAATGATCGATCGATTGATTGATTTTGGCAAGTCACCACAACATATATACAGTAGCGTAAATAAACAACTGGCTTGCACTGGATGTCCCACAAACCTCCAAAACTTATTTCCAGTTGGTCATCTCAAGTGAAAGATATTCTTTCAATTTCCTCTTACAATGGAAAAAGTCTCCTATTCCCTTTAAGTCATTGGGATGAGAATTGCAATGTTGTATAGCATTGTAATAAGAGGAGTTACCAATACTACCTATCGTTTCTGGTAAGCAGAAGTTGAAATGGCTGTTTCTTGTATTACAGTTATGTAATTCGGTAACTAGTTCAAAGTTTGATGCAATATAATGATTCGATCTATTGTGATAGATTTTATGCACGTAGTGCAGAATAAGGTGTTTTGATCTCTTGTTGACTTCAAAAAAATTTGCTCTAAAGAGTTCGGTGTAGCCAACGTAGGTTCTGGGACCAGAACAGTTAATGAATCTAACTTTTTTATTCTGTATAATTTACAACTCCTTTTGATCGGATTTGTCTATGACACTAGACCAAGCCTTGTTCGCATGGACAAATAAATTCTGAATAAGAGCAACACAGAAAATAGTCTTGCTTTCTGATCCATACAACTTTGATACCTGTACATAAATTTCAGACGGGCATTCGCCTTTTTTACGATTGATTCTACTGAAGATAAACGTTTTTTCCCAGGGGGTGCTGATATAAATTTGATGAGCCAAAAAAAGAAGAAAAGAAAAAGGGTTTCACTACAAAATGAAGGTCATTTAGTCCAGACAAATTTGACAGGTAAAAAAAAATGGTTTCTTTACAAAATGTAGGTCGTGACGTCGTGTTGCTTACATTTCTTCATTTTGTCACACCTACTGTACATCCAATGGGTGCTACCTATATGGAGAATGATATACACGCACCACCCCCAGCTTCATGAGGGCCATGGGCATACAACGTTGAAAAGACCGACAAAGAATGAAATTATTTTCCCCACGTGAGTTCCCGACCCTAATACTCATGACTTGCGTCTTCGGAATAACTAAAAAAAAAATTATGTTTTATTTCGATTTTGAATGATGTATTTCTTACCATAAGAGACCACAAATAGTAGGGGGACATTTGATATTGTGTCCCCTCTACTATTTTGAGTAGGGGACATGTCCCCCCTGTCCCCCTGGGAGTTCCGCCCATGGCTGCAAGTCAATCGCAAACTTCTCTGGCTGATCAATCTCTGCTGCACGAATAACTATTTTTATTCCCAAGTCCCAGGTAGTACACCAGCGAATGCAGCAAAGGCTTAAATTTGTTCCAGCTCTTTACTTGAAAGTAATTTACTGGCCTCTCTCTTCTTGGGTAAGACGTGCATGTATCATATATATGCTGGTGGTAAAACGTAATTTTCGCTGTCAAAACACGACAAAGACGACATCTTATCCGCCATCGTCGATTCTCTAATAACGTAGAGCATATACAACGAATAAAAAAAAATAAACGCGAACGAGGATACATGCATTGTACACGCTTGCGTGCGTTTGCCGAAGTCCTTAACCATGTTAACATACAGGGTGAATGGCGGAATTGCCAGTCGAATCAATGGTACGATTTTGCATATTATTATTTTAATTTTGAGGTCAGGATCAAAATTCAGTGATGGCAACATGTTGCATGTATTCATGCATAATATTTTACATATTATCATGTCCAAGAACCGTGGTTGCATTTGCTGCCCCACGGAAATGAAAAACTAGAGACATTTTCCTTGCCCGTCCCATAGTCTATAATTTTGTCTACAGGAAATTTGCACAATGTCCTTTGTAAACAAAAAGAAGCACTCTGACTTTTCAAAAAAACGAAGTAGGGGAAGGCGGGGTAAGTTGAGCATAGGGGCAAGTTGAGCCACCACCCCCAGACCCATAACGAATGAGTCAGACATTGTGGTGGTGTCATGTATTGATGGCCCATAGCATAACCCCTAACCCCACCACATTGTTTCCAACTTTGAAACAAAAAGTAGATTTTTAGAGGGAAAAATATGAATTTCAGCCAAAAAAGTAAAAAGAGTGTGAAATAAATAAGTGCTTTATAAACACACACGTCTTTAAATATAATAAAGACATGATAACAACATTATTAGTCCAGGTATGGATCTTCATTCTTGTCATAGTCTTTTATATGATGGATGCATAATAAATGTGTGGATACAAAATTATCGCACTAAGTTCGGACTGGGGTAAGTTGAGCCAAACAGCATGGGGCAAGTTGAGCCATGGTAATTCCTATGGTAATGTATCTTAAAAAACAAACAAACCATAAAAATCGATTGAAATGCAGGCTGAAAGGAGCAAATTTACATGACTGCTCTTTTCCTTTTACAGGATGTTAGTATTTATAGAGAATTAGCAAGTGAAAAGACTTTAAACAAAAAATTGACATGCTGGTTCTCCCCTCATACATTTTGTACATAGTTTTTGTGGCTCAACTTACCCCAAAAGGTGGCTCAAACTTACCCCATATATGGGGCAAGTTGAGCCATTTGACATCGGTTTTTTCAAAGGTCACGATGACTTTCAGTGTGGGGATAGAAAGTTATATATAGGTGGAAAATATTTCAGAAGAATTAAATTTCAAGGCAAGGTACTTATTTCGACAAGATTATTAATCATATCAATTCTAACATGCAAAAAGCAAAAACTGTCACAACTTACCCCGCCTTCCCCTATGTATGAATATGCATCCTTACAAGCATATAACTAAACAAACATGCATTTTAGATGTTGATGTTGCCGGCCTTCAATAGTTGTGGTTTATCGGATCAATCGTAACTCCTTGTAAGATGGGGTAATTACTTGTAATTTAGTTGTTTTCTTTTGCACATTACTATACACACTTTTATGTTTATACGTCAAGAGTCCGAGGATAACTTTGGTGTTTTAAAACACAGACTAGACTAATAATATGATTGAACTGCATTAAATTGAATTGGATTTAAGAAAAATTGAAATTCAGTGATAAGTCCATACACGAAATAAAATCCGACGTTTCTTTTCCTCTAAATTTCCAGGTTATCCAATGTTTTTGATGTCCTTGTGATGTGTAGAATTAAATTATAAGAGAAGACAATACACGAATTCAAGAAAGAAAAGTGGCCATGAGTGTATGTTAATATTTAGCCACAGTATGATGACAACTAAAGGGAGCAGAAATAGGAGTATCAGATGAGGTGTAGTTACGTTTCCCCTGCGGCGGCCTTTTGGCGCCTCGAAAACAGCCCTATCGCCTATATCATAATGTACATGTGAGTAATTCGTTTAGAAACACAAATAAAACGTCCACTTTTTTCAGCTCGCCGGATGGGAAGTGTGACAGCACCGTAAGAATGAAAAAAAACAACAACCGTAAAATGGAAAGTGGAGAAAGATAGGGAGAGGGGAGGTTGAAGAGGGAGAGAGAGCAATGCCCGAGAGAGAGGAAGAGAGAGAGAGAGAGAGAGAGAGAGGGGAGGCATGACAACATAATGAAGGTTCGTTGGAAAAAGCTGTCATGATGGTACTTTGTTCAAGAAAAAATATATATTTACGATTACCAGTAACAGTCTCGCATGGCTTGCCTAAGGAATTAGATTCAATTAAAATGAGACCCAATCTCCATCTTCATTACATCATCATCCTAATTCTATTAGTGCCATATTCCATGTAACAATGTAAAAGGGAGGTGGAATGCGTGCATGGTTGGGAGCGGACCGATAAATTAAAAGATACTGATAAAAAAGGGGAGGGAAGTAACCGCAATGACAACGAGACAGGCTCTCTTCCCATCAGAGTAATATAAATAATCAACTGCCTTTGCTCTATTGAGCGATTAAAAAAAAGCCAGTAAATATCATCTATTTTCTAAAGAGGACAAAAAAGGAAAAAAAAGAAGGAAAAAAACGCTATATCAAATCGTCGGCGGACATCCGAACCCATTTCAGAGAATATCGACTTCAAAGTTTACTATAATTTTCACACTTAGTTCCCCAGCGAGAAAAATACATGGTTGGAAATATGGATGACGATGAAGAAGATGATGATGATGTAGTGATATGTAACTAAGTGAAGCAGTAAAAAAAAGGAATTTACTATATTTCTTTTTCTTTCTGAATTACTCTCCAACACTCGCTACTCCTGCTTTGATGTCAGACGAAAAGGAAACATAACCCTCGACCCGTTTATTGCTTCCCTTGGATTAACTGATGAGGGTATATACATCTGCCAGATAAATACGAGATCCCCAACATCTCGACAGGTCGAGCTACGTGTAGGACGTAAGCTGATTTATTTTTCTGATTTTTCTCCCTTATCATCCCTAACAACTGATGGATGCGATACAAATTGTGGCATATTAGCCCATGCGCCCCCTTTCTTCTTACTATTTTGTTTTTATAACACACCATACACAATCGCAAACCCACAACTTTTTTCTTCCCGCTCGAAGACATCCTCTCCCTAACACACACACACAAACACACACTCCCACAAATGCACGCGTACATGCACGCACACCCAGACATGCACAACCTTCCCCTTTGGATTACAGACTTATTTACTCGTGAGATTTCAAAGTGAGAGGCTAAATATAGCTTCTAACGAAAATGAATGTCCGACATCCATTAATCTATGTCGATATCTTGACCCCAGAAATTTAAGAAGAATTGCATCAAAGACGTTTTTTCTATCGACTTAGATTCGATAGATTCTCATCGATATTTTGTTTTCCTATTCATGTCATCGATTCATACTTTTTCCGTTCCTCATTTTCGCAAGGACCATCATTTATTCAGGCCATCAGCTACGGAGAAAGCGCCATTGATCTGCAGGTCCAAACTCCTACTATTACCGTCAACGAATCAGATTCGTTCTTTGTCGATTGCATCATTACTGGATTCCCATCGCCGCTCTTACAATGGATCTCATTGGTCAACGATATCGAGTCGGCGATGAATATGCAGTATAACATAAATGGAGGAATTCGATTGGTTGTTGATAATGTATCACGTGATGATGGAGGCGACTGCGTTTGTAGAGCGAGCAATTCATATGGAGAACTTTCCCATCACAGAATTGTAGCGGTCGTTCTTGATTCTGAATCTACGAAATACAACTTTGGAACTGTATCGTATCAAGTAACTTCTTTCGATAATGTTTTCATTTTCACTTTAAAATAGCCATTTGGTAACTAATTAGGACTACCTTACAAATTTAGCGAAAGAAGTCCGAGTCTAGACTGGTTTATGTTGGTATAAATGCGGCATCACGCCTACACTTCTCAATTCCTCTGGTTTGGTGTCCTCTTCATGCATTAAGGAATTCTATATTATTTGGTCATAATTTGACAAGACACTGGTGAGACAATCTATTTCCTCAACAATTCAATTTGCTTTGCCCCTTTCTGGCCAAAATTATTCCCTCTTATGCTATAAGAAGTACAATTGTCACCCCATGACTCTTTATTGGCCAATTACAGTCATCGAAGTACGCATACTTTTTTCTTGGGGGAGAATTTCTGTGCAAGACACGTAATGGGGATTTTTTTTAAAGTATCTCAAAATCAAGGGAGTTAAGCGACCGACCTTGTCATGTGGGCATTTATGCACTTTCTGAAATGAAATTGAAGGAGTTATGACTTATGAGACACTGTTGGTGGATTCTGTGAAAATTTTAATTCCAAAAATGTATGTTTGAAAGTTTCCTGGGGGAAATACCCCCCCCCCCCGCTGCATACAACCGTAAGTGAAGTGGTCAAACCAGCAAAGTATAACCTTTGACCTTCTGACCTCAAAATCAAGGGAATTCCTGGGATCTATGCTAGTATCATACACACCAACTTATACGAGCCTTGGTTCAGTTAAACTAAAGTTAACAAGGACTTCACAGGGTAAGACAACATGTCACTGTGATCTCGACCTTGATCCTTTGACCTCAAAATCAATTAGGCTTCCTGAGATTCATGCTACTATCATACACACCAAATTATATGAGCCTACATAGGTTTAGCTAAACTGAAGTTATCGCGTTTACAAGGACTTCAGATTGGTAAGATGAACTTGACATGTCAGTGTGATCTTGACCTTTGACATTTTGACCTCAAAATCTATAGGCTTCCTGAGATCCATACTAGTATCATACACAACAAACTATATATATGAGCCTAGATTGAGTTACACTAAAGTTATCGCGAGAGAAATAAAGAGGAAAAGAACATGAAAGAAGCGTCGTGGTGTAGCGGTTCTGACTCTCGCCTTGTAATCAGAGGGTCGTGTGTTCAAATCCCACCATGGCCTGGCGTCCTTTGGCAAGGCGTTAATCCACACTTTGCCACTCTCCACCCAGGTGTTAAATGGGTACCAGGTAGGATGTGAAAGTATATATGTAGTATGAATAGCAATTGAGTCTTTGAACTCTTGTTGGAATGCTCCCCAGGGAGTGGAGAAGGTGCATATATTGTATGCAGGCATGCAAGGATCCGATGACCGGGGTAATAATATGTCTGTAAAGCGCTTAGACACGTCATTCCGATGTATTAAGCGCTTTATAAATGCGGAGTATTTTTATTAAAGAAAAAACAGAGGGAAGGGAATGGGATAGACGAGGTTTCGAATAGGTAAACCTGCTTGTCGGTGTAACTAAAGAATAAGATGCGGATCCTGAGATGCTATGAAAATGATAAATTGTCTGCCACGCAAGCGCAGGTCTGTTGGACTGATGTCTGTCCGAAAAATGATGACTGTCGGCCCGACAATTTGTCATTTTCCCGACAGACGTAATTTTCCCCCCTTTTTTCACTCCTTGCTCGCGAATTTCATTAAAAAAAAATTGCCACATGCAACATACTGTGCCCACTTTTTTTTAAGGGGGGGGGTCATTACAATAATAATGATATCTGTGATCACGCTATTTCCGCATAGAGCTTCTCGCTAACGCTCACAAACAATCATTATGTTCACAATGCTCCACATCATATAACCGGGAAATTTGGCTCTTGAGCCCCACCGTCCACCGACGCTTACTATGCCCCTGTTACGCTCTACTTACTTGGCCAATACATCGATTATGTTATGGTATCACTGATCTACACAAATTTACATAATTGTTCTATAAATGACAAAGGCAATCATTAATTTTCTATGACATGATTTGAACGCATAAATCATTTCAAACTCAGGGTCTTCGAATAAAATTGAGAAACTCTGATCGTGTGTTAATAATAGTAGTTTTTGTCTCAACCACACAGCAGAGTGAGACTCCTGGCGCTGCTATTCAGACGGCGGCGGCGGCGTCAACACCAAATAAAATCTTAACAGAAAGTTAAGTTTTTGAATACTAAATATCCTGCATGAGTTTCATGTCACATGACCAAGGTCAAATACCATTTAGGGTCAATGAACTTAGACCATGTAGGGGTAATCATTATCAAAATCTTAAGCTAAGGTTAAATTTTTGAAATGTCATCATAACTTAGAAAATATATGAACCTAGCTCATGAAATGTGCATGGACATAAGGTTAATCAACATCCTGCATGAGTTTCACAGCACATGATTAAGATCAAAGGTCATTTAGGGTCAATTAACTTTGGCAGAATTGGGGTCATTTCTAATTACCATCATAACTTTGAAAGTATGTTGGCCTAGTTCATAAAACTTGGACATAAGAGTGATCAAGTATCACTGAATATCATTTGCGCATTTTAGGTTACATGACCAAGGTCAAAGTTCAATGAACTTTGGCCATAATGGGGGTATCTGTTGAATTACCATCATAACTTTGGAAGTTTATGGAGCTGACTCATGAAACTTGGACATAAGAGTAATCAATTATCAATAAATATCCTGTGTGAGTTTCAGGTCACATGATCAAGGTCAAAGGTCATGTAAGGTCAATGTACTTTGGCCACGTTGGGGGTATCTGTTGAATATTATCTCTGTAAGTGTAAGTGTATTGGTCTAGTTCATAAAACGTGGAAATAAGAGTAACCAAGTATCACTGAACATCATGTGCGAGTTATTGTAGTTTGCAAAGTAAGCACTGCTACTGTATCAAATCGCAGGTAAGACCGCCAGAGGCGTTCCACTTGTTTACAAATATATGCCTCACCGAAACCCAGATGAAGATCTATCAATTCTAAACGGATATACTAAAAGTCGTTCTGAAAACATCAATAGCAAATGTTTGCCTCTTTCCCCCCAATCTTTAAAAGGCCGCGCCACTATTAATTTTAAAGATAAGAAGTTTTATAGATCTTTTACTGAATGTAGAAGAGATGATTCAGAATTAAGACTTATTCAGTTGGATGATATTGATTATATTCTTTACAATTTGCAGTTTGTTTTCTTAAGTACCACGGGAAATATCAAGAGACTATTCTCAACTCTCGTGTATGATACACTTAGCATACTTGAAAGTTAGTGTTGACAATGTAAAATGAGGTTGTCCTACTTTTTTTATCAAGGGAAATAATTTCCATATAAAAAAATTAAAAATCAATCTTTTTTTTCAAAAAGTAGAAACTAACGGTCTACGAAATGACTTATTTCTTATCATTTTTTCTTGTCCATGGGAAGATCGATTTCTCGCTTGGCCAAAGATCACGCTATGATGACGGTAACACAAAGATTTGTGATCAATTTCAAATACCAAAAACGATGTTCATAGCTTGATAATCATCATGGTGGGTATGTTGATCTGTATCCTCTTGCGACCGTCTTCTCGTTTCAGCGTTGTACATCTTTACAATTGATTATAAATATTTGTGTGAACGGTGCCTGAAACAAATTTTATGAGATAAAATGCTCAATAGTCGATTCTTTTTCGGTTCTACAATTACATGAATCGATTCCTGTCATCTCCCATCTCTCTTTCTCTCACCATCTCTTCCTCTTATTCTCCTCCCCCACTCTTTTCTTTTTCTCTCTCTTCAAGATTTGTCAATGTGGGTTCATCTCTCTTTGTCATCAATTCGATTTAGTTCTACTAAAGTTTTAATAGCTGCTTTAAATTATTTTTGTTTTTGACTTATGACGATACTAAATGCATTTCGTTTAAACATAATGCAAAACCTTCATAAGTTGAGAAAATAATTTTGTCTGTCACGTGAATGGGGGTGTAATTGGCGTGGCTGCGACTATACATATATTTAGTGATGGTTAAATAGAGTTGTGCAGCAATTCGGGAATTAGATAAGACCAAAGTGGCCAAAGACCTTTTACGGTATCTTACAAACGTCTTCAGAAGAGAGATTCCTTAAACCAGAAAGTGTACCTGTCAAACCACAGATCCATGATCGATCATGGACGCTGGAGGCAATACAACTGAGTTACTTCTAGAACAAACAGAAATAGCAGGCACAGAACCTACAGAAGTAGGCACGGAGGCTGATAGAAATCGGTGGATCCCGTTGTTACTCCTGATTTTCGTGTTCATTATGATTGCTATCAATGGTCTCAGCCTGGCCGCCTTTGCTGTTGAGAAACGGCTGCGTGGCTACAACAACTACTTCATCATAAACCTCACGCTCTCTGACTTTATCTTCGGGTTTTTCCTCGTCATTACATGCTTACACATGTACCTTGGGCGTCTGCCCTTTCCATTCCCGGTTAGGTGCAATGTGTTCTACGGTGTCAGTAACAGCATCCAGTTCGTATCTAACCTGATCATCGTTACCATCTGCGTTGACAGACACCGGGCAATCTACGATCCCATCGGACATTTCACACGACGAAGAAAACGAACGGCGCTTTACACCAACATCTGCGTGTGGATCGTTTCTCTCGTTTTCTGGTTTTCATTCTCGACGGTTCCTGACTATTTCCTGCAGTTTCGGCTTGGTTCAGAGTGTTTTCACTGGTATTCTGTGTTCCCAATCGCCCAACTGTCGACCGTACTGATCCGATTCATCATTCCTTTTACCATAACGTTGATTCTCTACGTCCGGATCTTCATAAAGATTCGAGGGATCGCCGGTGGAAAGCACATCGACAAGGAGTTTACCCAAGATACCACAGTGTCAGATCATAGCCTAGCTGAAGATGATGTCAAGGAAAATAAACAGCGCCCTCAAGTAAATACAATACCTGTAAGTAGCACACTCCTCTCTTTTCTGTTCCGTTTAGATGTAGTCACGAGGGAACGCTTTCAGTAACAGAAGTTGTATTATCAAATGCCACTCATGACAATGAGCAACCAAGAAATATTTGTCGAGAAGTGGCGAATCAAAACGGCAGTTTTGTCCTGGACTCTGGACAAATAATATATTTGCAATTTTGTGTCTGCTCCGAAACGAACTGCTGATCTGGCTCACCAATTGTCGCCAAAGACCCTTCAGCTAGTCATTCTCATTCGACTGGCATTTTCGTTTATTATGTTCGAAAATTCTGCGTGGCGGTGAGAAAACTCGTAACCATTACGTTAAAGTGATTGGTTAACATTGGTTTGACTTTTAAAAAAATCTGTGCTAGAAGGTCACACTTGTCACCTGTGTCAGTAATATGTTACAAAAATGAAGCCCAGAAAAAAAATTGCGTTCGAAAATAGTTATCTAGTGCTTCAAAAATTGACATATAAAGTGACCGGAAACACCATCTTAATTACATCCCATAGACTTATGTGTACTATTTAGGCGTCTATAAGACGCCTATTTACAAAATCGGGGTTTGCCTTGTAGTTTAAGCTTTTCATTCTCAATAATGGTTATTTTCAGGGTTTATTAGTTCTAATACATGCACTTGTACACATGTTTCATCTTGGTTTGAGAATTTTTTAAATCGGCTGCTCACAAAGTTAAACAATACCTTTAACCAAACCAAACTTGCCTGTTAAAAATATGAATTGTCTTGTTAGTTAAAATTCAGTTCCAATACATTCATATTATATACCTAATAGGATAGGGAAACTTTATACAAAACTTGGGATGAAACGAGTAACTACGCAAAAAGCCATGCCTGCATAGTTTTGGGGAGTATGAAAGCCACTTTCATAGACTTCTGAGCGATTGGTCCACAAGTCACCATGATTTCGACTAAGACCAAACGGTTCACTGTACTCTCACCAAAAGTGCGAAAGAAAGACATCACGAAAATTCACCTTGATATCTCAAGACAATTAAAGTCATCGGTGATAATAGCGAGCACGTTCTCATATCTTAGAATTGTTTAGTTCTCTGTTTCGAATTATATGGACGTATACCCGGACTGTAGTAGGTGTCACACTTGTTGATTTCTTTCTTCATCCAAATATATATTACTTGGGTTTTATCCTTTGATTTATAGAGTACTCGACTGAATATTTTGTTGAGGTGCTTCATTAATTTCATTTACTTACAACTGCCTTTTTTGCTCATTTGTCGGTTCGTTTTCTCTAGGGAGTTCAGAAAGCTGCCATTCGTGAGTCAGCCTCAGAGGTTCGAAGCGCCACGAAGACTCTACTCTTCATCGTCATGGCATTCTTCATCACGTGGTTCCCAATGTCTCTTATGTCGATTGTCATCACTATCGATCCAACGCTCGGCTATCCGCGGATACCATACTGGGCTTATTGGATACCTATTTGGATCGTTTACGTGAACGGGCTACTCAATCCGATTTGTTATGTCATCTCCCAACCGCTCTTTAGGAAAACCGTATTTGGATTGCTCTGCCACCCTATCCGGTATTGTCGTTGGTAGGATAATTACCCCCCCCCCCTCCCCACCCCATCCACCTTCACCATTATACAGAAACACGATGTATTACAAAACGTAGTGTAAAAATCCTATGTAGAACATTTTGGACTGTTAATTAGACACACATTTTGTTAAGATAGAAGATGAATATAAACACGAAATCACCGTTTGTCATCATGTTCTATGGTGAACTAATGCCCCGACACTTTGATTTGTGGTAAGATGTTCAGACACTCAAATATGGCTGGTAATCATTCAGGTATATGTTTGGTGATAAGATAGAATTGGTGTTATGTGGTAACGTAAACAAGTGATTTTTATCCTTGTGCTCACTCGCACAAGCGCACTATTCTAGCCCCTTTTTGTGAAGGCAAGCTTAACTTGTTGAAAATGTCAAAATTTTGTTCACATTGCATATTTCTTATGTTTATAGCGGTCTTTTGTCATTCCTTATATTCGTCATTCCCAGAAAGCTATAAATAAATTGAATGTCACATGTAATGTTAGAGATTGGTGTCACAATTGACCATCCATAGTTAAACCACAAAATTAGACCAGAGTTCTAAAGTAAATACGAGTTCAGAATATGGTTCTTAGTCTCTTTCTCACTCTCTCACACGCATATTATTGCTTTATTTTATCATCACTATCGTCATCACCATCATGGTGGTCTATGCGCCTGGCTTTACGTGGAAAGTCCGGGGTTCGATCCTCGGCCGCTGATGCATCTATGCCCGTGAGCAAAGCATTTAATCTACAATGTTCTTTTATCCTGCATTCAAATAAATGGAAATGCTATATGCATTATTGGTAACTAGGTGTGCACTTGTTTAAAAAAATAAGATATAAAAAATCCTTATCATCGAAAGCATCACCACCACCGTGACATAGTTTATGGTCTATTTTGCACGAAATTCATTCTGCAGCGTGGTCAAAGACAGAGGGTATTTGAGAAAGATATAATCTTGGGGTGCAATATCATAAAGCAAGTATGCCACAACCTCTTTCTGTTTCCAGGGTGAGTTGTTACGAAAGCGTAGTTGTGTTCTTGAATGACAAAATGATTTTAGTTACCCAACACCTGATGCCCTTGACATACTTTGCTTTGCTTTGCTAAAAATAAAGTCCTTCTTTAGTAGACCTATGTACTCGCCTTTTCTCTTTTTTACATTCTTCTAGGAAATTAAAACATCTGTAAGGTGTGAATAGAAGCACTTTCTCGCGAAGGCCAACGTCTTTGTAAGAACTGTTGGGAAAAAAAACTATCCCTAGTAAAAACAGAAATATTTTTTCAAAGGCGATGAATGAATTAATCAGGGATTCGTCGATATCGTTGCCGTACGGGTACGGGGGCATCGGGGCGCTGGCCCCCAAAGTTTTACGATCAAGAAAAAAAAAGTAGGGGGAAAGGAAGGGGAATGAAAGGTGAAATCCATTTCAACATGATCAATACCGTGTCAATATTTATCAAAATTAAGAATTCTCAATTTATCAAAAATTCTCAAAATCAAAGTTGTGAACCATTGATTCCGGGGCGGATCCAGGATATTCCAAGGGGGGGGGGGGTTGACAACAACAACAAAAAAGGTTTTCCCCCAAAAAATTAGGACATTTCATCCACGAAAACATTTGACAAGCAAATAAGGGGGTTGGGGCACGGGCCGGCTGTGCCCCCCCCCCCACCTGGATCCGCCAGTGCGCCGGTTTATCCCATATGATATACCTACAGAAATTTATATAGGCCTATTGTCGTGTCCGCAATACAGGTCTATACCTTTATTTACCAACAGATCGTTATATAGTTACACAACCCCTTCTCTCCAACCTTGTTATACAGAAAGCTCCTACTCATTATCTTACAATGAAATAAGAACCTTTCGTCACTGATTCTTTTTATTTTACCTATCTATTGAAAAAAATGACACTATGTATGATGTTCTTTTCAATGTAAATTGTCTCGTACATAAGTCAAAGCATTTTGGTATAGAAGTGCTACCTTGAGTGACACTGGGTTGTGTTTAATAAGAATCTAACGGTAGTGCGTTTTCCTTCATGCAACGATCATTGTGCCACTGGCAAAATTCACAAATTTAGAAACACATAATTACCAGCTCCGTAGTGAGAGTCATGTACGGGGACGGTAATACGACCGACGTTCTTCAGGAGCAACAAGAAACGGTAGCGACGGAAACAGATGATGAGAGACGGGGTCTCCAAACCCTACTCCTACCGCTGCTCTTTGTGGCCCTTATCATCACGACCAATGACCTCAGCCTGGCAGCATTCGCCATCGGGAAACGACTCCGTGGCTACAACAACTACTTCATCATAAACCTTACAATGTCGGACTTTCCTCTTTGGGTTTGTCATCATCGTGACATCCTTGCACACCTATTTCAGACGATTCCCATTCTTTGTTAACAACTCACGCCGGATCTTCTACGGTGTCTTCAGTTCGTATCAAATCTTATTATCATCACTATCTGCATTGATAGACACCGAGCAAACTACGATCCCACCGGGCATTTCACCACAAGGGAGCAAGCGAAAGGCGATCTACGCGAATATTTCCATGTGGGTCGCATCGTTCCTTTTCTGGTTCGGTTTTTCGACGATTCCCGACTTCGTCATGGACTTCAACAACACTTCTGGTTGCATCGTTTGGCATTTCGTGAACGCGATCGGCCAGATAGTACCAGTATTTATCCGGTTCATCATCTCTTTCAAAATCATGTTGATAATCTATGTGCGGATCTTCGTGAAGATCCAAAGATAGCTGGTAGAAAGCACATCGGCGAAGAATTCAATGGGGGACACTTTGTGTTCGCGGCAGAGCAAATCTGACGGTGGCGACGACGCTGGTGATTCCAAAGAAGGCGGCCATCACTACCATGTAATCTGTGAGTATTCATGAACTTCATATCAAAGCCAGTAGCCGGGGGGGGGGGGGTCAGGGGTTCATGCGAGCCCCTTACTTGAAAAATTTCAAAAGCAAGAAAAATATTGGGACGAAAAGGAGAAGTGAAAGGGATCGAAGCCCCTTCTTGAGAACCGTACGTGGCTACGCCGGGCCTTCATGCTCATTCATAATTCCGTTCTTTCGTATTCATAGGGGAGTGCACAGCCCTGTGTTTGGGTACGGTACGTCAGAAGACTATGTAATTCCAAGAGCATAGTCATAGGCAAAAAAAATCAATCGCATTCCATAATGAAGTTTTTCATGCCGCCATATAGGAAAGTTGGTTCCATAAAAAGAACAAGTCGACTTGATAAACAAGGTTGATTTATACGTGCACAAACTTCGATCGAGGGTTTTCAATGTCTTGAAAGGAATCCCGGCATATGGTAGATTCCTATTCTCGTTCATGTACTCAAAGTTGCAATTCCAAAAACAGAAAACCTCTTGGGATAAAAAGTCAAGGCCCTTCCTGATCTGCTTCGGACAATGACAGTGATCGGAAACATGTTAACACAGATCCAGGGATGTAAGCCACAATGAGGCAATGGATTGAATAAGAGAGCATTACGTATCCATTATTGCCATAAAAATTCATGTAGAGGTGTTGCGCCTCAGTGGATAAGTCTCCTGACTTTGAACAAAAGGTCTGGGGTTCCAATCCCTGCGCAGCATTCAAGTCTACATTTTCCAATCTCCATCCAGGTGTAGTGGGTAGACCTACCTGGTGAGAAGAAATTCCATGAATGGTCGAGTGTCCGATCAGGGTAAACTTGCTAATTCCGGGTAATTGTGTGCAGCGCTTAGAAACATTGCATCCAGAGCTACACAAAATAATGTTCCATATCATTAATATCATTATTATCATTATTACATTCTTTATCCGGGTGGTGCACAAAATCAGTTACTACGTACATGTATAAACCAATGTTGTAACGTCGCGTATGTAAGCTGACATCATACAATCTTCAGGCGGTATGTTTATATATGAAATTCATGACTTTTATTTTCATCTATGAATATTTTCCCCATTCGGGTGGTCAGAAAGCAGTCAAGCGTGAATAAGCGTCCGAGGTTCGCAGCGCCACAAAGACACTCCTCTTCATCGTCATCGCTTTCTTTATTACCTGGTTTCCAGTTTCTGTCATCTCCTTTATCTACTCGATTGAACCGACACTCATCTATCCGCGGCTTCCTGACTGGGCGCATTTGGTACCCGGTTGGCTGGTCTACGTGAATAGCTTACTCAATCCGCTTTGCTACGTTGTCTCGCAGCCGCTCTTTCGGAAAACCGTATTCGGTTTGATCCGCCACCCTATCCGGTATTGCAGAGGCAAATAATCATCTTTTTTCATTTGATTATGGCGGGTTTGGAATCGTTGCATTTGTAATTTGAAGTATAATAATCGATTGACTGAATCTTATGATTCTCAGTTTCCAAGCTCCCGATAAAGACGGGTAAGGTTCTAAACGGTTAGAGCAAATCGGATTTAAAAATGCACTTAACATCAAAACTCTCCTGTTTGAGAAATGTTATGAAAAGTTCTATTCGTAACTAACACCGATTTTAAGGTTGTAATTGTGAATTATACATCATAATCACTGATCAATTAAATTTGTTGTTGATTTTAGAGGAAAGTTAAAATAAACTTCGTATTTCATGCATCGGCATCAGTATCTCACAAACACAAAGTGAGGTAAGGTAAAACTAAAATATTTAATTGCTGATAATGAGATGGTATCTATTTGTATATGGGTATATCTGTAATGTAGTGATTTGTTTCACCACTCCCATTGAGTTACAGCTACGAAATCAACGATCAAATGATTTGTTATTCATGTCTGTGTTTTGTGAAAACTGCCCGTTGGTTTGTCGGGTATGAAATCATATAGACAACGGTAGAGACTGAAAATGGTAAGGGTAATTAACCCCCCCCCCCATTGCATGTAAGGAAGAAAATTATCTGTTGAGATCCATCTTTATTTTACATTTTTTTCATTAATATCTTAGTTCAAGGTGTATTAATTTAAATATCATCTGTAGCTCACGTGATTAATGTATCTTGTGTAATGACACAACAATGATTGGCTAATATATACACGACATCGCATAGACAGTATAGTGTATTTAGATTTTATGTTACATCTGTATTATAAAGTCATAACAAACTATGTATAATTATCAAGACACACATCACTCCCGCAAAATTTGACATTATAAACGAACTTACTAATCAGAATACTTGCTCTAAGAGTTTTTTTTATTGCGGGTGATCTTGTTTTTATGTTTTCACACTTAAGCGTCAAATCCCCCCTCCATTTTCTTTTTCTTTCTTCCTGTTGATACTTTCCTTATTATTTCCCCTTTTCTTTTCTTCATTGGAGCGTTGTGGCCCAGTGGATAAGACTTCTGACTTTGAAACAGAGGGTCGTGGGTTCGAATCCCAGCCATGGCGTAATTTCCTTCAGCAAGAAATTTATCCACATTGTGCTGCACTCGACCCAGGTGAGGTGAATGGGTACCCGGTAGGATTAATTCCTTGAATGCATGAGCGCTGGAAGGCAGCTCGAGCTAAAGCCGGGGTAATAATAATAATTACAACGCGCCTCGGAATAGAATAATTCTAGATAGATGGCGCTATATAAATGCCTATTATTATTATTATTATTGGACCTCTATTTTCATTACGAAAATCTCCTGTTTAAATCTCTCCGAGTTAGCCCTGGCAAACTCGGAATTGAAACATTGACTTCTCTGCAGCACCCCAAGAAACCTTATCTGTCCCCCAGACCACAGAATGCTCTAGGGTGTGATAAGGGCATAAAGGGCTTGATAACCACAGAATATACAACTACTGAATTCCTACTAAGCTGCATAGTTGAATGATCGATACTCTCCTGTCACAAAAGTTGTCACTTTTTAATATTACAATGGAAAAGTTGTTAACAAGAATTTGTGTCCCAGAATAAGCTTTAAAGCATGAAAATTTGATTGGAAATAGATGAAATATTACTCAAGAATCCTCTAAACACAGACATGATCAACTTGCATTGCGAAGGGAGTAGCCAAAATATGTTGTTTACACAATAGTCATCGCCCATCACTGACCTTGGCTGTGGTTTTTAGTTTTACCGCAAGTGCAGATTAATCTGACTAGCTTGAATTTCTGGACATCATGATTCGTTTTCTTGTTAGTTATTTCATCTTCATTTTATAAATAAGACTTCTTAAATTGATAGCTACCCCAGATATAACTTTGAATTTCTGAAAAGGACCGAGTATAAGCCAAGATATGTTATATTCAGTGTCTCTCTGCTGAGCGTGCTGTCAACGCTCTTCATGTGTTCGTATCGAACGGACGCATTTTGCCTCGTTTAAATTGAAACATTGACTTCCGAGTTTCCCATGTAGACAGTCTTCGGGAACTCGGAAGTCAGTGTTTCAATCTGAAAGACAGCAACCGGACAGCTAACTCGTTATCATTGACTAGTCTAATTCATAGACCAGACTAAAGTGTATTTTTGGTTTCTAATGTAAATGAGAGGGGTGTGAATCACTTCAAATCTATTAATTAAATGATGGAATTATGAGGTTAAGCGTGGCAATGATAATACTAATAAATAATATTTCTTAAAGTATGAAAAATTAGATCGCAATAGATATTAAAGAGTGAGTATGCACTCATTATTAATTGCACAGATGGAAATTGGAGTAGATAGTGAAACAGCTATAGGAGAATGAGGAAGGAGAATGAGGCAGAAGGGAAGAAGAAGAAGCAAAGGGAGAAGTAGATAAAGAAGAAAAAAAGAATCAATGAATGATGATATCAAGCGTAAGAGTATAGAAGAAAGAGGGAGAGAGGAGAGAGGGAGAGATGACCATGACAAAGTTATACAGGCAGGAGCAAAGAGAGAGGGGGAGAGAGATGAACGACTATAAATTGCGCCAACAAATGTCTGAGTACAAGACTATCCAACCTATTAAATGGGTTTCTGTGGTTAACTGTTGCCCACAAGGGGCTACTTGTGTTTACTTTCTTTGATAAGCTTCTTCGAGTTGGAACTCTCCCCTCTTTCAAAGGCAATGACTCAAAGTTTAAACGAGAGGTTTTCGTCATGTTGACTTCGAATCATGTATTCGTATAAAAAAGATGTTGATTGGGACGGTATTTGTGCAGATTTCGTTGTAAGCGGTTGGTGTGGATGATGTTGCTAAGGATGCTGATGGTTCTGACTCTCGCCTTTCAAACAGAGGGTCGTGGGTTCGAATCCTAGTCATAGCGTTTTTTTCCTTCAGCAAGAAATTTATGTACAATTTGCTGCACTTAACCCCGCCAACCAAGGCCCCTACTATTATAATAAACGTAGAATATATCAACTTTCCCTGCTGCTTCACGAAATACTCTGAATCTATAAATACATATTTGTTCATCAAAACAACACACACACACATGTGATGAGCCATCAACGCGCGCATATACGTCTCACTTTTATTTGATACATGTAGACGATACAATCAATCTGTAGGTTCTGCCAATCAATAATTTTATGGAAAAAGGTCATTTTCCCGTTTGAGTTGGCCTAGAGATTTTACGGAGATTGAGCATAGAGCGTAAGTATGATGGGAGAACATTTATCATTGTTGATCACGTGATCTTGAAGTGATGTGATTTGGTTGTGGAAAGAATGCTCTCGTGAAAAGTTTGTGTGTTAGACCTACGTCGATATGTAAGCATAGTAAGAGTGCGGGTATATCTCAGTATCAACCCGCATCCGTCTTAGAGATTGTGCGTCCATCCCGTTTTCTTTGGATAACTTCAAAAAAAGAAGGAAGGATCAACTTTAAACTTGGGTTTGACTTCCTCAGAGGAGTGACGGTGATTTTATTAGCCTTGGAGTATCAAAGTGATAATAGTAATAATAAAATTGTATTTCCCTAGGATAGGCACTTCGACTATTATATAGCTGAATTTCAAGTAGATCGTTCTCCAATTTCAAAAGTCGAGCGCCTGGCAATTAAGTCAGGGGGGGGGGTATTTTCAAGACTACGGTATGACTCAATCGAGCCTACACTTCCCGTTAATGAGGTAGTCTTCAGTCACAGACCCTGATTGAAACTTTGATCAACAAGTGGGTCCCCACACGTAAAGACTAGCACATACAAAACTTGCTGTTTCAATTCAGGGCCTTCAGTACTCAAGGTACTAGTAGGCTGCACGTTCAGACCCTTGTCACGAGTGAAGGGCATGCACAGCAGACTAAATGAGGAGTGTTCTCGACCACTAAGCCGTCATGCCCGGCATTATCACAATTTTCATCATCATCATCATGATCATAATGATCATTGCTACCATCACCATCACTGGCAAATTCCCATCACAATCACCACCATGATCAAGGCCACCACAATCGCCATAACCATTTCTATAATAATCATTATCATAATTATCATCAGCATCATGATCACAATGACCATCGTCATCATCACCACCATCAATATCTTCTTCATGGCCTGTCATTACAAGGAACAACAAAGGAGTCTTTCTTGAAAATTGGGTAATTAAAACAGCAGTATGGTCCTTATGGCTTTATTTTCTCAGAAACTTGGACGAAACTGCTAAAACCCGGGCTTGTCATTTTTCGACAAAGTCTTCTTAGTACTGTTGTTCTTTATAAAAAAATACTTTGTTCTTGAACTCCCGTTTGTCACTGAGCAAAGAAAACATATTTGCAAACACTCATGGTACTTTTGACGTTGGGAAACCTACCAATGTCTTTACTATGCGTCGCACTGACTTGAGAAGTTGGAAACCATTGGGTTTCACAATTCTCCACCAGTTTCTGCGAAGCAATAAACCAAAAACTACTTTCAGAAATCCCGCTCATTCAAAAATATAATCTGCAAAATCTGAACTGTTCTTGCTGCCCCTCCTCTCATTAAACTAATTAAATGATAATTGATGCTTTATTATCGAACCTAATGTAAAAAGCCCCATCATTTATCATGTTCCAGCTACATCTGACCATTTGTCATGTTTGTATTGAGACAAGGCAGAAGCATAAAGGAATGGAATTACAATTCATTATTTGTACCTTGTTGAGTTCTGTTATTGCGCATCGTTTCCTGTCTTGCTCCATTTAAATCTTTCATTAAAACTTGTATTTCTTCCGATCACCGCTTTTATCATTTCTTTTTCAGACGATGCATGCTTGCTATAATTTCAAGGTAGACTCTACAAAATGATAGATTTTTGGCAATGCAAAGAATAGAAAATAAAAAAAACAATTATCTGTCATTCATTTCGCTGCCGCTGGCATACAACATTGCACAATGCCTGTCGTAGCTTGCATGAAAATCGATATTTCAGAGATACAAAGTTGCTAACCATTCTTTAAAGAATGAAGTAAAACGTAGGACTTGGATTGATTTCTTGGAAAGATTTTTGCTTCTCCACAAAAGTAAGTAACAAAGGGATGTGGCTATCTACAAGAAAATAAGAGAATATGATTGGAAGCACTTAAAACTTGGCTTGCCTGACATTCTCTACTTGTTTCTTCACTTTGAGCCTTTGATTGATCTCACCCCTATCTGTATTATAGCATGTTTTCGAGATAGGTCAATCAATTTCTTCATCTTTCATCTCCAACAAATCGATGTTGTTCTACAAAAATCCTTTGTTTTCAAATCTTATGCTTAACCTAACTTGAGCCCAAATTCCAAAATAAAGACAAAGCTTTGACCGTAAAACATTCCGGCCAGACATTTTATGTATTATTTATGTGAAAAAAATGCGTAACCATTTAACTACTTTGCAATATAAGGCGAGACATTTCAGACGTAGAGCAGTCGTGACAACTAATTAGCGACGGTTCAATCATAACTTCAATTCATTCAGTTTCTGTCACTCGAAAGGTTTCATATTCGTGCAAACGCTGAATATTTACACTCCTGGCTGAACCCATCTTCAAACATCTTTCGGAGAATACATAACTTGAATTAGGTAGATTCAATTCTAGAAGCTACTTCTTTCTTACTGTCCGCCATGTATGCCGACGGGAATGCGACCGACTTTGTCGAGGAGCCAACAGGATCATCCGCGGCGGAAACGGATGATGAGAGACGAGGTCTCCACGCCCTGATCCTACCCCTGCTCTTGGTGGTCCTAATCATCACGACCAATGGCCTCAGCCTGGCTGCATTCGCTGTCGAGAAACGACTCCGCGGCTACAACAACTACTTCATCATAAACCTTACAATCTCGGACTTTCTCTTTGGATTCCTCCTAATCGTTACGGCCGTACACAGTTTACTAAGTCGCTCTCCGATCCCAAATAACATTGGGTGCAGGCTGTTCTACTTAATCTTCTTCGCCATCCAGAATGTGTCGAATCTGATTGTTATTGCAATCTGCATCGATAGACACCGAGCAACCTACGATCCCATCGGGCACTTCACCACCAGGAGCAAGCGAAAGGCCATCTACGCCAACACCGCCGTGTGGGTTGTTTCGTTCCTCTTCTGGTTCTCCTTTGCCACGATTCCCGATTTCGTCCTGGACTACAACAATGGTGAAAGTTGCTTCATATGGTATTACCTGAACCCGATCGCTCACATTGTACCCGTCTTTACCCGGTTCATCATACCTTTTGTGGTGATATTGATTCTCTACGTACGGATCTTCACCAAGATTATGAAGACATCCGGTAGGAAGCACATCGACAGGGAGTTTGGTGGTGACCTTAAACAGTCTTCAGGACAGGCCAAATCAGATGGTGATGGTGACAAGAAACAGGGCCCTCAGAGCACAGCTGAGTCTGTGAGTACTAGCCACTCGTATATATCTCTATGGTACTAGCATCATTCAAACATACATGTATATGATTATTTCTGGTTGAATTTCGATCAAGGAAAATATAAAATCATGCCATAAAACCACAGGAATGCATAATTTCGAGTCTTAGATCCCAGTTGCTTACGCAGAGGCCGCATAACGGGCGTTAAGGTGAAGGGGGGGGGGAGGTGGGTTTAGGCTGAGTCAGAAGTGGAGGCTGACCATGCAACCACTCCCTCCCCCCAACACCCTCACATTGAGATTGTGATTTCTATCTTACGTTTTGTACAGTATTGACAATGGTGTTTTAGGATTGGCCGAATGATGGGTGATTAAGCCCCCCACAACACGCCCGGGTACCCCGTTAACGATCTTCCTACTAATTGGTCCGCACAAGACTGCTATACTCGCCACGACTTACCCCCCCCCCCGCCCCACCTTATTGGCCATGGGGGGATGTTGCGTAGTCACCTTGGTTTTGCTATAAAATGTAGAAATTTGGAGCAAAACTCTTTTTGTTTGGTCATTTCTCCTGACCAAAAGTATCTTCATTTTGGAGCTAAACTATTTTGGTTTGTCTTTTTTTTTCAAAACCAACAGCCCCTCTTCAAAAGTCGTTCCCAGGCCCTCAATTTCAATCATTTGAAATTTCAACAATCATCCGTTTGAAGTTTCAATTTTCATTTGGCTCCGGTGTGTAGCCTGTTGGAGACTTGTTAAACAAGACATATTTAAGGGGCGGATCAAGGGGGGGGGCACAGGGGACACATGCCCCCCCCTTAAGAAGCAAAATAAAAATTTGATGTACAAATGCCATTAAAAGAGAGGTGTGCCCCCCACTTCTTAAACTCAAGGCCATTTTTTTTTGCTTGTCAGTATTTTTCGGGTACGAAATATCCTTTACTTGTTAAAAACGTTTATTTATTTATTAATTTTTTTTTTTTGGGGGGGCTTGTCAAAATCTTCCTCCAAAAAATTTGCCCCCCCCCCCTTTGGAAAACCCTGGATCCGCCCCCTGGAAATAATTAATAAAATAGACTTAACTACTTGTTTTGTTTACGCATAAAAGGTTTTCCGGGAGGAAATTCTATCGAATATGAATGTGGAAAATATTTTATTTTTCTTACTTCTTTTTTCTTTAATTAATTTGTGAACTTGCATGAATTAGATTTTTTTGCATTGGTATTTTGTATCATTTCTTGTTGAGGGTTTAAGTAACCTATTCGTTTAATTCTAAAGGCACATACCTAGCATATTGAGTATAAAAACGGGGCAAAATATTTTGTACAGGAAACGATTTCTGAATAGTATAGGGCCTAGTGACCTGTCAAAGCGAACGAGAACACTTACTTTTTAAAAGTTTGAATATGTATTTTGACAAATTTAAACTTAACATCCAAAAAATGATTATGTATTTTACCATTTACCCTTTCATTTTTCCTTGGTCATGGAATTATAATATTATAATCTTTTTTTGTCGGGGGGGGGGCAGGTTGCCGCAAGGTGCCGTCCTATTCTGGAAGATTATTAATTTCACTGTTTTAATCGTTTATTCATTTGTCTCTTGTGTTTTAGGGTGGTCAGAAGGTAGCCAAGCGTGAATCAGAATCGGAGGTTCGCAGCGCCACAAAGACACTCCTCTTCATCATCATCGCCTTCTTCATCACGTGGTGTCCAGTATCGATCGTATCCGTTATATATTCGATCGAACCGGCTCTCGTTCCCTCCAGCTGGATTCATTTGGTACCGGGGTGGCTGGTCTACGTGAATGGTCTACTCAATCCGATCTGTTACGTCGTCTCGCAACCGCTCTTTCGGAAAACCGTATTCGGTTTGATATGCCACCCGACCCGTTATTGCCGAGGTTAATGATCAGGCAAGGATCCAGGGGGCCCACGAAAAATATGCTTTTATTTAGAGGGATCTTTCATTCTTCGTTTTCTGATATTGCGTTTATCATGAAATCTCTCCTACCCTCATATTCTCGTGGGTCTATTTTTTTAATGTGGCTAATTTTATTTCAATGTAATAATAGTACCAACGTTCTATCATTTGGCTGTGTTTCTAAAGGAGGGAATCTTTTGGAATGAAATTTCAAACAATTAAATACAATAATTCATTCGAGATTATGTTCAATCAAATTACAATTTGAAATGAGACAAGTGGCATGGTGTTTGGTATACAGTCATAGCATTATATTTGTATAGTAAGAAAGCATAAACGCAAAGGAAAAACAAGAAAAAGAAGAAAAAACGCCGGGTGCGGCGTTAGCTAGGCATGGTGTGCCTTATTTGCACTTTTTAAAAATTGTGGAAAAAAAATCATTAGAGTACGTTTTAGCCATGTCCTCCCTTGCTTCTTCCCTTTGGAGGTGCGGGGATGGAGGAGGTTGTTCCCTACGGGATCTGCTTACGTCCCTCCTGTGACGTCAGCATGAAACTTTGAACGTTTCTGGAAATTTGTACGAAAAGAGGAGGAAGAAACAATACATTTACTGGCCCGTGCCCCCTTGTAATGTTAAAATGGCTTAAAACAGAAGTGTGCCCCTCGTTTGATAGTGAAGACCCCCTTTTTTTGCTTGTCAATTTTTCTTCTGGGACGAAATATATAATTTTTAGTTAAAAACTTTGTGTTTTGGGGGCTTGTCAAATTTTTCCTCGGGAAAATGTGCCCCCACCCCATTTGGGAAATTCCTGGATCCGCCCCTGAGTATACATTCACAGATCGTTTTTCTCTGATAATTCGAACTTTCAATATGTATAATACAAGATAGCCATTGTGGGAATTCAAATGTATGGACGATGTGGTGTGCTTAGGTAAGACCCCTCTCCCCTTCCCCCAGAAGAGGTTGACTGCTTATGTTTCATTATAATATTATGAAACTTTTGTAAGATGTGCATCTCATTATCATGGAATTCAGCTCCGATTCCCTGTAGTAGCTATTATGGATGCACTACACAACCATTTCATTTTGGAGGTGGCGGTAAATGCAGGCAAAGCGTGCCAACACTTACAGAGCGCGCGGAGCGCTCCCTATAGGGGTAGGTGCAGGGAGGGGGAGTTTCCCCATCCCGCGCGAAGCTTTGAGTGTTTCATAAATTAAAATGAAAAGGAGCCGTCTCTCTTATCTTTAGTACCTATATCAGCTCCAATTCAGTTGACTATATTGTGATTTTGAACATTGTTTTCATGAACCTTAATTTGTTTTCAAAAAGTGATTGTGAACGTACAAAAAAGGAATACAATGGAGAAAATTAAAATACATAACCTCGCGCGAAGCGCGGAAGCTAAAGCGTTTTATCAATTTTTTGCCATGAATAGGGTCCCGACTAAAGGGTTTTCTCAAAGATATATTGAATTCTTCCCTTGGAAAGATCAGATTTGATTACAAACAATTTAGCGAAAGTGCATAATTTATCTTTAACTCGCAAAACTGAGGAGAAGAAGTGTGTATATGCCGGGAGGAAGATATTCAGCCCCGCGCAGGGCAATGAAACGCTGAAATTTCAAAGGGCGGACGTTTCATCAATGCAGATATCTCTAATACTCCATCGGCTCTAATTCAAATGATTTTCTAAGATTATTGAACTTCTTTACGAAGAAATAGTGCGCAAAAGTTGAAACTTCTGTGATTTATTGAAATTAAATAAAAAAAGGATTCTAATTTCTTTGACTTATCCTGAAGTGCTTCATTTTGAATTATAAAGAAACTTCAGTGTCATTCAAAATTTCAAACTGAGGGCGCAAAACAGGGCAGGAGATGAATGTAAAGGGAAATGACATGAAGTTTAATAGAATTTGAAAAAAAAATATTGTACTTTTTTGTTTAATACGACACGAATTTTAGGAACCTGTTTGCCCCAAAATTATGGTTGTTTAGTAATGAGCTGAAAAGCAGGAGAAGTTGACTTTATAGAGGTGACGGCAGAAATTGATATAAAAAATTTACCCGCCCGGAGCCGACCCGATCAGAAGTTGCGCGATGAATAAAAAAAGATAACTTTCATATACTTTGGCCTAACCTTACTCTAATTGGGCTCTAATTCCATGCCCTATTACATTTGAACTTTAACTGGCAAGAAACACATATACCTGAGATGGAAAAACAGGGTTGGAGAAAGGGTGGGAAAACAATGGAGAACTACAATATTGTCATTTAACCGTGCGCAGCGCGAAAGCAAAATTCATATATAAATTTAGAGCAAGAGTGATGGAGTTTCTCTTTTAAGAAAAAAAAAGAATAAAAAGAAAATAACACAAAGCTACCTTTCTTCCCTTCCCTTTTCGTTTTCTCCTCTCTTTTTTTCCCTTCTTTTTTTCTTTTTGGGGACGTTTTTTGCTTTTTTTAGGGGGCGACCGCCCCCCCCTGGCTACGCGCCTGGCACTACATCTACCGTCTTGAGTGATGGATACATTGTACTTATCGCTCCGCACGCAGAAATATGGCGCAATATAAATAATGCGGATCATCGAGGGCCTGTGCCTTAGAATAGGTCACGTGGGTGACCGCCCCTCTTTTTTATAGTATTTTTTTAACACAGGGCTGAAAAGATGGGGAAAGGCAGAAGGAAGAAAAGGTAGTGTAAAAATAGATTATACCGTAGCTTTACATCGCACATTTAAACATGTATTATACACTATTAAAAAGGGAAGTGGTGTAGTTCGTCATAGATGCGAATTAATTCTGGGGTTTTACAATAGTCGATTCACATTTTCTTCACGAAAATTATGTATGAAATTGTACAGTGGCACATGCAAATTAGTAAATGTCTCTCTTAATACATGCATTATGTAAGCATTTGTCAATAAAACATAAACCACATGTACTTATAAGGATTGAAGTCAATAAATATAGGGACAACTTGATGGGTGAATGTTTAAAATACGTTAATCTCAACTACATGTTTATTCTTGAAAATAATGGGACAAATAAATGCAGGAGAAATTAAAACATGATGCGGCTTTTTTTATTATTATATACGCTGTGGTTGAAGATTGTTTGATTTTGTTTCTGTGGTTGCTATAGCTTTGTTTTTGTTTGGCATAAGTCGGCAAAATATAATTTGCAGTAATAAAAATTTCCAAAGGAACGGGGATTAATCCGCACGTTTGTGTGCCGCTGTTAGTACGCACGCGGAAAGACCTGATTACGCTCATCCCACGACCGCGCGACGTGTTGCTTACGCCGTTTTCCCGCTTCCTCCACGATTCAAAATACGCGTTTTCTGATCGCGAAGATCGGCATGAAAGTTTGAACATGTTCAAAATTTGAAACCGATCATGCCGATCTGAATAAAATGCCCGCTGTAACCCCGTATTCAACACAACGTTGATATTACGCTGCGGCTGCTCCCGATTTGGCGATTTCCTATACATCCCTGCCTCCGCCGATCTAACTAATGATCGGGATGGATCGAGGTTTCACATCGTGTTAGTGGAATGGTCCCTTTTTATTCATCACTATTTTGTTGGTGTTGGTTCCAAAAATAGTTGTAATCAAGCAAAACTTCTAAAATCAAGCACGACTTCTGCTCCGTAACACAAAGATTTGCGATGAATTGCAAATATGAAAGAACTTCACTGATTGACTCCTGGTCAGTATTTTAAACGGAGTGCGCATGCAACGATGATCTTGATAGGTCATTGGTATTCAGCGATTGATCGCAAACCTTTGTGTTACGGAGCCTTGATCATGAATTTAATCAGAAGCTTTTAGGTCTTTGGCCAGTACGTATTTCAGGGCCCCGTCTTACAATGAGTTATGTTTGATCTGATCAATCTCAAGTATTATGTAAAACCATCAAGGTCATATTTTTTTCTTCAGGAAATTTGCTCAATGTCCTTTGAAAACAAAGAGAAGCATACGGAACTGTCAAGAAAAAAAAACAGTTGAATGTATGTCCATACATCATTTCTAGGAAGTATTCTGAACATATGTATTTTAGATGTTGACATTGCTGGCTTTCCATAGTTGCGATTGATCGGATCAAGACAGGCCGGCCCCAGATATTCGTTTGATTTTTAAGGGGTGTATACGCGACTCTCTAATACTGTGTTTACACATGACTCGGCTCGAGTGTTGAATCCTCAAGCAGGGTCGAACGCTGCGAAGAGGGCATGCTGTGATCGCGTTTATACGTACATATAAAAAGGCGAGTTCAACACGGCTCGCGGATCTCGAACGGAAGAAGAATTATGACGTCGCAAATTAAAGGCGGGAAATTCACCGCCGGAATCGAATCTTGTCCGTGCGAACAACAACAATGCCAAAAGTGAAAGCGCGCGCAGTGACCTAGGTCAAGAGGGTTCGACACGGCTTTCTGTTTACACACAAAAAAATTGCCGAGTCTGACTCGGCTCGCGGGTTGAAACCTACGATTTTGGCGGAACAAAAAAGCCGTGTTCGACACGGCTCGCGGATCACAGTGATCGCGTTTACACAGCATAAAATTGCCGTGTTCGACACGGCTCGCGTGTCGAACCCCCGAGCCGTGTCCCTGTTACAAATGAGTCTATCATTGACGCTAGTCTATCTTATTGTTACGTCACAGTATAGCGACTGCAAGGCTTGCGCACGCGCACTGCAGGCGCTGCTGCAGCGTCTTGTCTGAGTCATGACGTAATAATACGGTACGTACGCACGAAGTGTGTAGAATAATGCGCATGCGCAAGAACTTCATTTCCACAGCTACAGCTACAGATAAAAACAGAGATGTATAAATTCCTATACTAAGAACACAAAACACTATAAGAAAACTATGTAATATTTCCAATTAGAGTCGCAGAAAAATAAATCAGGATTTTACCCAGGATTCAATTTGAAATTTCAAAGGAACAGAACTGGAAAGACATCTTTAATGGCTAGCGCATCCGTAGTCTGTCCTTTGGTCAAGCCAAACCGTACAACCTTCTTAAATACAAGAGAACGGTACGATGATCATTGATATTTTCGTAAATATTAATGAGTATATTATTAAAAGCATTCATTATGATATCGTAGTGTATTAAATGGTGGTGGTGGTGATGATGATGATGGTGGCGATTATGACAATGATGATGGTGATGATGGTGGTGATGATGATGATGATGGTGGTGGTGGCGATGATACCGATGATGATGCTGATTATGAGGGTGATCATGATACTGATGATGATAATGATACTGATGATGGTGATGATGACGATTATGATGATGATGATACTGATGATATTGATGATGATGATGATGATACTGATGATGATGATGGTGATGATACTGGTGATGATGATGATGATTATGATGGTGATGATGATACTGGTGATGAGGAGGAGGACAATAATGATGAGGAGGACTATGATTACCATGGGCGGAAATCCCAGGTGGGACGCGTCCCCCTACCAAAATTGTAGGGGGGAGGGGGACAAAATATAAAATGCAAATGTCCCCCGTACTAATTTCGTTTTTTATGATGGAGAAAAATTCATAATTCACAATCGAAATAATACATGTATTTTGGATTAAATGACCTTACATTTTAGGTGAAAACCCTTTTTTTAGGTCCCTCTACCTTTGGGGACAGATTTCCGCCCATGACGATTACAATGATAATGTTGACGACGACGATGATGATGATGATGATGATTATAACTAATGAAATCACAAATTGTAAAAAAAAATGTAAACACGGCTTCTCTAATGTTTGCAGAGTAATTGGTGAACCGGGAGCAGAATGGGCCCCCGAGTTGACCAATTACCAGACGGATTTTACCGCCAAAACAATCTTACTACGACACAAACGACCAACGTCAAGCAACAGGAAGAATAAGCCACACCCGAAACATGTTGCACATCTTCGGAGGTTGACAAATGAGGTATACAGAATGACACATCCCATCCCTCTTCATTTCAAATTGGCTATATAGGCGTTTATATTTCTAAGTTTATGCAGCCAGTTCGTAGTTCCTTTCTGCGCATGATCAAAAGATTCTACGCATGATCAGAAGAAGGTCATTTGTACTAAAGTGACATGTTGGTTTAAAATCTAATGAGATAAGCATCAACTTTGATGTCTTGATTATTCATATGTTCTTTTGGATCGTGGTTTCCATTTACATCCACAAAAACAACAATGCGTCCACGAACGACTGGTATTTCACAGTTTGCCAAGTACATTGTGCAACATGCTATGATATGCATTCAAAGTATATAGGAATGCAACAAATACAAAAATCTAGTCACCTGGTCTATTCAATTTATTCATCCTGCTATGTAAGGCAAGCTTACGTAATATCTTGCTTTGAAATCTGCTTATCATAATGAAAAAAAAATGAAAGGTCATTTGACCAAAAATGTCCATGAGTAACTACGAACTGGTCTATATTAATGCCGTCCAATAATAAAAAAAATCAAGTTAAGACTTTATTCCCGACTCAGCTGCATAAACAAGAGGTCCATTATAACCAATTATCAGAGTATACATCAAGAAAGGCATACACAGATAAAACTAGATTAAACAAAGAACATAAGTATAGAAAGTAACAAGATATAAAAAAATCACACTAAAAGGATACTAGAAATAATCTGTCAAGTCTATGTAATGTGTTTGTCTCTCTCTAACTTTATTTACTATTTTTCATTTAATAATTATCTATTCATTCATTTATTCATTCATATCATAATCATCATCAACATCATCATTACCACAATCATCATCATAACCATCCGATCATCACCCATCATCGTCACCATCATCACCATCTTCATCATCATTGTCATCATTGTCCAATACTTTCCTGTGGGGAATGGGCGTGAGGGTGGGCGTATATATGTCTCCAAAATGAATCATATTCATAGAGGTTACACGTACCCTTTATAACTGAAATTCGTTTATGCCTCAAACGCACGAGAAGGAGATACAAAGAAACCCCACCCCGGCCCCCATTCTCCCACCCCCACCCCCCCTCTTTCTCACCAACACACATCACTTACCGCATCGCCTTCCTGGTCGTTCTCCAGCCCGTCTGCACTGTCAAGACGATCATCAACCAGGTCGATCCTACGACGTCGAGATCATGCTGGATGCAGTCGTTGATGAAAGCCCAGTTTAAACTCCCGCCCACCACGCCCGATCGGACCACGAGATTTGGGTGTAACAAGAACAAGCACCTTGCCGCCTCAGGCATCGGTGAGCATTCCTTGAATAACCTCCTTTTTAACTTTGTTAACAGGCATGACAGGGGTCCATTGTAGAAAGAGTAGCGTTTAAACGCAATTCCCAAATCACACGCAATTCCCAAATGGGCGATGTTGATTGGTTAAAAATCAAGTTACGCATGATTTTTAGAGTTACGATTGATTGCAACTCTTTCTGTAACGGGCCCCTGATCACTATAACTTACGGCGGCAATAACTGGCTGGCTTCACAAGAATAGAAAAGCGCTTTCAATGGGTTATGTAATTAATGAGCCTGTTCAAGCCCGGGGAAACGTGGGGGGGGGGGCTGGGTGGGCTTTACCCCCACTCTTTTCCAAAACCGTGTATAAAAACGTAAAAATTACCATCTGATTATGATTTTTGCATGGTCAGCCACCCTAGTGGCTCATCCCCCCCCCCTTCAAAACCATTCCGCGGCCCCTGACGCATACATTATCTTTTGTTTTTGTCGTTATATACTTGACGCACCCGTAATAGAAATTCCCATAGAAAACAACATCCAACCCAAATTATTGAATGTTTCTTTTCCCAGAACCTTAATTGCTAGCAGTGACGAAATATTCTTTTAACATGCTAGTAATGAATAAACTCCAACATTTGGAGCCTAGCTGCTTTACACTACTTGTTGATAATGTTTGTCGAACCTTTGACAAGCTTTCAGGTTTTCAGAAACGTTTGCTAAAAAGGTATGCATAAAATTTGAATATGGTAGCCCGGAAGCACTTTTATTGTATTGAACTTATACTAACGGGAAGATACCGGCTATTGTTAATGGCGCAGTCGCATTTCTCCTATACGGCGGCCTTTTATGTCATTTTTTGTACCAGCTACATTTAGATATAAATGAACGAAACGGCTGTTTTCGACTCGCTGTAGGGGGAATGTGACTGCAGCATAATACCGCGGTCACATTCCCCCTACGTCGGCCGGACGGCGAGTCGAATATAGCCGTTTTGTACCACCTATGTCGCTGGTACAAAAATGATAAAACGGCTGTTTTCGATTCGCTGTATACTACGGCCGCCGTAGCAGAAATGTGATAGAGGTACATGTGTAAGCTATATACCGAAATGGCGTGTCATTTCACTGCCCGACAAAGCAACTTCGTGATTGAATTTTCGTGATCTTTATCGAATAAACATGCTGAACCAGGGCTTCATCTTGTTTTGTTATGTACTCGAAATCCTTTAATCAATGTGTGGGCATCCCACGTCGAAAGGCTTATCCCGAGGTAGAAAATCAGAAAGATATTATTATAGGAAAATCATTGAAAACTGTAATATAAAGTAATGGTCACTGAAAAAAATGCCCAATCTAAATGTACAAAAATAAGTTCAGCACAATCATTTAAATGAATTTAAATGAAACTATTTTCCATTGTGTGGCAGTGCCAACCCACGCGAAGAGCTCAGACAAGAAAGAGGAGCCCCTTCTACCAGCATGTGCAAAGGTATGGTCAATTTTCTTGGTTTAATTTTATTAGGTATTAATCCCTTTTCCCCATTTTGAATTTTCCTCCTTCTTTCGAAAGAAAGAGAAAAGTTAGGTTTTGTACTAAAGAAATATATGACAGATCTTCGTGACTTTCACAATGGCCGAATCGAATTTCATTTGTGCTATAGTTAACATTTTTGCTTATGTTGGCAAATATTTGATTGTCAATTGAAATGTGTTTTTTTCCCTATCATGCATCATAACCACCACCATCATAATCATCACCACCACCGCCATTATCATCATCATCACCACCATCATTGTCATCATCATCATCACCACCACCATCATCATCATCATCATCATCACCACCACCATCCTCATCATCATCGCTATTCTACTTCCCATTCTAATCTTCCTTTACTTACCTATAAATTATAATTACTTTCTCTTCTCAATCGTCTCTATCTTTGGAATCTAGAAAACAACTATGATGACGACTTCATCTCCGTTTCAATATGTCCCAAGAAAACGGAAAATAATCCCTAAAATCCTGGGTAAGTTCAGAGATCACGAATTCATCCCCTTCCTCTCATTTTTCTGCTCATCCCCCTTTTTCTCCTTTGTCTTCCTCCTCCTCCCCCTTCACCCAATCTTCCTCCCCCTCTCCTTCTTTCCCCCTCCTCTTCTTCCATATCGTTGTTGTCATTCCTTACATTGCCAGTGTAGGATCATAAAGATGATTATAATATACTCGATCGATACGAGCACTTTGCAACGCGCCATGGATAGAAAACTTCACTTCAATCATGCAAACATGCCTATAATCCTTAGTCAAATTATCCGTAGGCCTATAGTACATGTACTTATATCTTATAACATGCAATGATAAAACGCGGTATATTGTGGTATAAAATTGGTTTAATTTAAAAAATCGTTAAATTTGAAAATATAAGTTTCATATTGTTTCGTTCCAATAAATTGTTTTTGGTATCCTTTTCTATATTGAAAGATGAGAGTATTGGTATTCTTCGGCAACCCTTACCCGATAAGATCCCTCTCGGGAAACCACGCCGATGGAAGACATCGAAGAGACTGGTCGAGAGCGCGCCAGCTACGACGCTTCAGGTATGATATCATTTGGGAATCCAGGTATGAAATGGTTTTTAGAAGGAACATTATCATTGCTGAGTTAAGAGCATTTTTACGATATCATCCTTACCAAAGTCCTATTATTTCGTATATTTTTTTTTTTACAGATAATGCATCACAATGATTCGTTTGTCTTTTGAGGTTACCAGAATAAGCTCTGTGCATTATTTGTATATTCTTTTCCCATGGCTGAGTTGTTCCCTTCCCTTTATATGTTATTCTTTATTTCGACATTTTGAATATATTTTCACAGGTCTCCAATTTTGATGGTGGAGCGCCTCCAGACTACTCCAAGTCCATCACCGGACGCAAGCTATGCTGGTATCCGGCAATAGAGGGCGGAATCCTTCAATTACCCGGATACATGAGACATTTCTAGTCATACAACCAAGTGGTGGATTTAGGATGGGGTGCGAGGGATGCCCATCCCACCCCCCTTTTTTTTAGGAATCACCTATTGAACATTTACATTAACATAGACAAATTTAAGGGGGTAAAAATGTCATTTGCAACCCCTCTATTTTCAAATTTCCTCTTTGCAGTTAACACCCCCTTAATTTCAAAATCTTTGATCTGCCTCTAGTATAGGCATGAAAATAACATTTGAAGGAACATGATTCCTCGAGCTCACTTTCTTCTAGAGTTAGCAGGGGGCATTGCAGAGTTTCAAGGAATGAAATCTCTCCATTGTAGATTTGGATCTGTTTTAAAGACCAATCAAGGAGCGATGTATATTGAAGTAGGCATCGCTTCAATACGTACATACTGTATATCAGCAGTTGAGTGAAGTTAAATCAATCTTACATCTCAGTTAATTATGGGGACCTAATACATCCATTAATCATAATTTTTGATACATTTCATTAGTCAGTGAAAAGAGAATGATTAGCTGTAGGGAAGATAACAAATTCATCTTCAGAGATGAAAGCCATTCACTAGTTCAGTGAATATAAGAGAAAGTAAATGATGTATTAATTGAAACCACAAAGTGTTCAGATCATTGCCTTGAATTTTACTAACTACGAGGCTACGTGAAATTACACACAAACGAAAACAGCTTGGCTACCATGTTATTTTCTGTTATAAAAGAACCATTTTATTAATTTTCTCTTCTTTCAATGGTTCTTATTAAACAGAAAAACCAGAGAAATAAAGATTATTATTCCAATCATGAATAATACAATTTAGAACAAATTCTCATACTTGGTCTCCTCTTTCCCCGTCATCAAATATACCAAGGTCCCGTTTCACAAAACTTTTTTATCAATAACAAATTTGTTCTCCACCACTCAAATTGATGGATTTCGGTAGTTTATAACAGTACCATGTAACTTAACAGTGAGAAGAAGTTTCATGAAACGGGATCCTGAATTTACATACACGTATGCATCTCCATCATATTTCATAACATACAATTATTTTTCTCATGGCAACCCATATTGCTTGAGAACAATTAGAATGATATAAGTGTCTTCATATAAAAACAATAAATGAAAAAAGAATAAGTATCACAGCTAAATGTCTGTGTACAATATATTTGGAAAGTTCTTTGAGAAAAGAAATATCAACATTTCTTTCTTTACTCTTTTGACGTTTCTGCTAATGGTCTGTAACAAAGCAATCTTCTAGTGAACAATGTTTTACTTCAACTCTATTCAGGAAATCTATCTTAAAATCAAGATGGCAGCGAGTAACATACCAACAATGCTTCTAGTTGTCATTCAAGCCTTTCAATATGTTTCCCCTTGGTCTTTGGTCATATCGAATTTATAATCAAAGTTCAAATCACATATGGAAAGCTGAACAACAAAAATAATACAATTTATTTGCAACCCACGAATCAGTACTGTTTAAAAGGAAATTATTCAAGAATCAGGGCTACAATAAAGTTTTCTTCAAGAATTGTGTGTTGTCAAAGAAATTATTATGTCAAAATAATTATCAAAAATGATAATAAGCTTGCAAAATATATTGATCAGTCAAGAGTTTTAACAAGCAGGGGTCTGTTGCAGAAAGAGTTGCAATCAATCGCAATTCTAAAAATCAAGCGCAACTTGATTTTCAACCAATCAACAGCGCGCATTTTGGACTTGCGATTGATTTTTTGGTTTGCGTTTAAACGCAACTCTTTCTGCAACAGGCCCCAGGACACATACTCTTAGGCCCGTATTCTGAAGTCAGGTTTAACTTAGACTATGGTCTAACTCTGTACTAAAATTATGGGAAGCCAAAAGTGTCAAAATTACCATTAAGTTGTATTTTTTCTTATGTTTACTGTGCTCTTTCCTAATTCATCGATTGTGATGACAATCATCTATTTATACTTCTTAGACAATTATGAATGATTTGAGAGTCGAATGGGCTGAAATATGATATCTCTAAGTACTGTTAGTGATTTATGTAACAATTGGCTTTCCATACTTAAACCACAACTTTAAACCTGAGTTTAAATTAAACCCGACTTCAGAATACGGGCTTTAGAGTATAACACAGGGAGAAATGTACAAATAATCAGAAGGGATAATATTCACATACAATTGCATATAGTTGAATCAATGATATGCACAACCCTGTCAATAATTTCACAAGATACTACGAGAAAGACCATTCAAAGAATTTTTTCTTCTTATTCATTACCAAGAGGAGCATCAAATTTTGGTCATATTTCAATACTTTCATTCAATTTCATTATGTAATTTCGCATCATCATGTCACAAATGAGAAATAAGCAAATAACTTTTGCTGAGATACGATCTCAGTTCAGTTTGATGTTAGTCCAAGCAAGCCAGTTACATGTAGGTGAAGAATTTAGATATATAACTTCTTTGTCAGTAAGAGAGCAATAATACAACTACAGTTAAGCAGATTGGAACAAATAATTTTTTTTATGAAGCAAGCTATAACAAATAAAGAAGCAAGAGCAAAATACCAGTGAATGTGTAAATTCAAATGCTAGGGTTTCTTAGGATTTAGAAGACAATCACCCACATCTATAATTCAAATGATATTTGGGATTTGTTTCATTTGCTGATGAAGAAAAAAATCACCATACAATATAATTCATTTTGCCCAGTAGTACTTCATTATTTCATTTATACCCAAAATAAATATTTTGGTTTTGTTTCAAGTGTCAAAATGGCAATATTAAAGGAAAATCCAACCTTAGCCATAAAATTTTGTGGGAGAGAAGAGAAAAATAAATTAAACAAAATGGTGAAAGTTTGAAATTGAAAATGCAAATATGAAAGTTATGGCAGTTTCAAAATTGATATCTCTAAGACTATGTAAATTTCAAATTGGCAACTTTGTAAGTAAATGACATGTTTCCTATAGACCATGTGCTTCATTATCAGAATTTCTTATTTACTCTTAAGTACTAATTCCCCTTAGGCAGTTATCAAAATATAAAATTTGATTTTCTTTTAATGACATTTTACGTATTGGAGAAAATGGAAGAGTATTAGTCCTTGCCTAAGTTGCCTTACATCACTATGACATCACCAATGTGGCCAATTTGAAGTGTCCATTGGTATAGTGATTACCAATTTTTACAACTTTTAAAAATAAATAACTTTCTTATTTGTCTGATGTTCAAACTTTCACATATATGTATCAACTTGTCCAATTTTTCTTTTTCCTCTTACTAAAAAACAACTTTTTTATTTGGGTTGGATCCCCCTTAAAGAATTAAAATTTGGCGATGAATCCACTCACATTATTAATGAACTCTAGAGAAATTTAGCATAAACCATGTACATACAGGTATATTCCAAAAGTCATACAGGAGCTGTGGTGCAGTGTTTCATGCAGATATGGCCCTTAGGAAGTTAGGTTATCAAGTACTTTTTACATCAATTTTGGAGAGCATTCTTTTTCATTCTTACAGGGGGTACCTCACAGGTTAAAATGTGCATTTGATAGATCAATTGAACTATGGCAAATGAATTCACACTTTCTATTGCAAGAAGCAGACAGGCAATCAATTATTGGAAGTTACAATCGATTGAGGACTTATGATCAATTTTAGAGCTGTAGGCATTACATGGTTTATCATCAGGAGGGATAAAATCAGACTATAAGCCATAAAAATAGGAAAACCTCATAAAAATTATCACATTGTAACATTCACTTATTAGAAAATGGCCCTTGTGACAAGGTTACAGGTATATGTTCCTGGGATTCAAGAGGGCGCTTTACAACAGTTTTGTTGCGTGCTGTATTTGCCGCCATTTTCATTTATGAAGACCATCAGCGGAATTTGCATGCAGCTGTCAATCACGCATAGCACTGCACATATACACAGTACAGATACATACATCGGCACTGGTCCGACCATCTGCCAACGTCACTTCACACAGCAAACGGAGGCGAGGACAACCTGCGAAAATCAGCCGAAGCGTACGCAAACTTGAGAATCAACAGAGCTCGGGCATTCAGAGTATGGCGTCTGCATAAGCGCTGTATAAGGTTGGTGTCAATGGGCAGTTGGCACCATCCGCGGCATGTACGTATGTCCAACAGCGCCCTCTTAAATCCCTGGAAAGAATACCTGTGAGTGAAGACCCTCAAGCAAACACATTTCTTGTACGCCGCCAACATGGTATCAAATCCCTTATCACTTTGGTCTACAAGCAGTTGGTCTACTTCTCATATACATAGTCCAATTCCACATCAGCTAGACCCACTTGGTCTAATATCAATTTGGTGTTGATGGTTTGGATCTACATACTACGCTTGGTCTGATACCCACTTAGTCCAGTCCTCATGAAGTCTAAGGCCCAGCTGGACTAATTTCCACTTTGTCTTCTAATATATTCCCTCTTCAAATAAAAATCTGGTTCACAAACATGTTCATCTACATGAACTATAAAATGGTGTTACACCTAGTAGATATAAGACAAAATGGTTTATCCTCAACAGGCTAAATGGCAGTTAGACCAAATGGTTAGTACACGTACTGGTTGCCATCGAACTAGGATTAGGTCATGTGGGATGAATAAGCCAGTGGATGGGTCATTACAATCCTTCTAAAAGTATGGATTCGATTTATGACTAAAATTAAAAATCTTTGGTATGTGTAATAATAATAGATAGCATTTAAGAGGCGCTGATTCAATGGCGCACTATGTATAACTGTGGCTTTAGCTCTAGTTGCTTAAGGTGCTTGGTGCATTAAAGGCATAAATCCTGTTGAGTACCCATCCACCCCATCTGGGTTGTGTGGGTAAAATTTCCTGCTGAAGGAAATTACGCTGTGGCTGTTTCAAAGTCCAGAGACGATTCCACTGGGCTACAGTGCTCCAATTTCATGCTACTAAACTTACAAAATATAAGAGAAATGGGGCTTATAAATCTACCATTTGGCTGAGAATCTGGACCATCTGTCACAAGGGTCATTCATTATCAACACACTGAATTAAATCAATAGACAAATTCCTATAGTATAACGGTGGATTGCGGTCTCTCACGGTCTTAGAGCCGAGGGCGGCACGATGCCAAACTTCGTGGTGACGTTGCTCTGTGCCTGCGCTGCTACGCTGAGGGAGAAGAGGTGCGCCATCTCCATTTCCGTTCTCGTCAGTTCTATCGCTTGGTTGAAGTACTCCTGTGCAGCTGCCATGTTACCCCTGGGTGGATGGGTGGAATGAGAGAATATAAAAGATAAGTGAGAGATGGAGATTGAGGAATCAAGAAGTTCTTAACTGACCTGACCACATGTTTACTTTGGATGGATAGAATAAGAAATATAGAGAGAGAATTGAGAGAGGGATATTTGGAAAACCTGAAGGACTGAAGTAACCTGAACACCCATTCACCCTTAATGAATTGACAGAACAAGAGAATATAAAAAGAGAAGTGAGGGGTGGAGATTGGGAAAACCTTAAGTACTGAAGTTACCTAAACACCCATTCACCTTTAATGAAATGACATAATGAGAGAATACAAAAGATAAGTGAGGGATGGAGATCGAAAAAAGTGAAACTAACCTAACCACCTGTTACCCCTGGGTGGATGAGTGGAATGAGAGAATACAAAAGATAAGTGAGGGATGGAGATGGGAAAAAGTGGAACTAACCTAACCACCTGTTTCCCCTGGAGGGAAGGACAGAATAAGAAAATATAAAAGAGTGAGAGATTGGAAATTCTTGGAGGAATGAACTAACAACCAGTCCACCCCCCCCCCCCCACCATCTTACAAAAATTTAAGATAGATTCAAATTAAACTGAATTTGCAATTGATTTCATTTGCGTAGTGAAGAAATAGAAACTTCTGATCAATCAGAATTTCAATGCGATTTTAATATATCGCAACTACATCTATTTTAATTACGAAAGGCCCTATTCACTCAAGTAGGGAGAACAACAGAGTGTAAAATGAGAAGTGAGAGAGGAAGATTGGGAAATTCAGAAGGCATGAATCTAACAACCTGTTTAAACAAAACTTTTCAGAATAATCTGAGAGTCAAATGAGCCGATATAATGAACCTCTATTAAAGAGATTGATGTCACAAGTGGATAACCATAATTAAACCATAACTGTAGGTCAGAGTTTAAATTAAACCTAGCTCCAAGATACAGGCCTCTGTGTGTAAGACAACAAGAGATAGGCAGAGACAGGTAGATACAAAGGGACAAAGACATCAAAAAGAGTGAAATAAAGTAGCAGTAGTATTTATTTTCATATCAAAAAGCATACACACAATAAAATACAGTGGATTGCCTAGCTTGACTTCAGCATGACTGGGACAGTCATGTTGGGTCTTCCGTGGGGTCCAAGATGAAAGAAATGGAGAGATACAAAGTGGGAGACATACTTTAAAGCAGATACGAGCAAATAGCGCCATCTCGAGTCCTCAACTACTCATACCGGGCCAGTTTTCATAATGCTATTGTAGTCTAATAATATAGACCCACTTGAATGATAACAAGTTAATTAAATACGCAATACATTTATACCGCAAGAATAATGTTACCAAGTAGCAAAACAATTACTTTTCCTCTCAAAACATTTTAGTTTCTCTACACAAATGCAATTATAGGTCAATTTATTCTCTGTAGTATTAGTAGATCTGAAAAATGTATATTCTAAAGACTATGTTTCTATAATATACAGTCAATGAGAGACCACGCACTGTTCACTCCCCCTGTAAACTTCAAGGAATAACACGACTTACCTTTGAACTTCAATAGTACCCAGTGTTTCATATGCAAAGTCACATCTGCTATCTATCTCCAGTGCTTTCTGTATCATTCTAATTGCTTGTTCTGGATCCTTCTTCCATGCTAGATATAAGAGACTGAAAACAGAAATGCAGGGTTAATATCATATGATGTTCCATTCCAGTTAATTACACAGTCTACATGCCAATTCATTAAAATAATCAACCTTTTTTGTACTGGATCCCTTTTCCATGCTAGATATGAGACTGAAAACAGAAAATGGGGTAATAGCATTTGATATTCCAATCCAGTCAAATACATGGTCTATATGAAAACAATGATTTCAGGTCAATTCAATAACATATTCAATCTTTTTGTTCTGGATCCTTTTTCCATGCTAGATATAAAAGAATGAAAACAGAAACATGGGGTAATAGCATTTGATATTCCATTCCAGTTAATGACATGGTTTACATGATTTTGGAGTTGCTTTTCAGTAACGGTATATACATGTAGACGTAAAGAATATATTTTTGTGAAAGCAAATTCCTGAAAAATTGAAAAAGAAAAAATGTCTCCTCATCTCAGTGTATGCAAAAACAGAGTAAACTAAATTGTTTTCTTGCAAATGTCAATGTAATTACATACCACCATTTTACTTTGTTCTGTTGAAATTCGAAAATGAAATCAAAAGAATTTGAAAATAATTTTGAAAACAATCTGAAATGATTTGCAGGATAAATAAACAAATAAATATATATAACAATAATAATTTAAAGTGATTAAAAGGTAGGAAATGAAATGTTAAGTAATATTTAGCAATTCCAAGCTAGAACCTTATCATACTATCGAACGAAAATAATTTCAAAATTTTGAGCATATTGTGCTCAATACGGGCCAGAACGGTATCTCTGTCTCGTTTCCTTAAAGATCTTGAAAGACATTCTTACCCGCGGTGGACGTATGCTGTAGGGTTATCTGGTTCTAAAGCTACTGCTTTGAGGAAGTTTTCATCGGCTTGTTGGAACTGCCCTTGGTCATTCAGAGACTGCGGATAAACACAATAAAGATACAAATATACAAGGCTAGAAGATAGGCTTGTTATACAAGGTAGGCATTAGTCAAATCTACTCCACTTTAGGCAGTTGTCATTAGCTTATTGAACTACCTCTGGTCACTGAGGCACAACTTGATAAACACAGTCAAGATAAAAGAATAATATGCAACACTTTTGAGATTACATGCACTGGGCAAGACGAGTGGTACATAGTTGTTAAAAAAAATCATATTTGGCGCCAGACTACATCTTTATACTGGAAAAAATAATATCTTCCTCTCTGTTTTGCCTTTTTAAAGAACTTAATGAGCAAAAGAGGGGCAATAAAAGAAGTTATATACATACTCATCTCCCATATTTATAGGTTGTAGGAAGTTATGAGACTCTTCAATATATACCTTGTCAGGGATGTAGTCAAGGCAGATACTTCCCCCGAGTCACGAGACCACTGGAGAAAATCTTCTCACATAGATTTTGCACGTGACTGCACTAGAGGCCAAGGAAAGAGTAAGCAAAATGTGGCCTTGACGACATCACTGCCCTATGTATGTAACCCCCTCTGTAGGCAAGAAGTTACAATGAGAAGTAGAGAAGACCGTTGCCTTACCTGTGCATAGAGAGCGTAGGCCTCGGCACACTGGCTGAACTTCTTACAGCATTCTTCAAGGGCTTTGACGGCAGCCTGCATCTGCATGGGACTCTGAACCATGACTGATAGACGGTAGTTGGCGTAGCAGTGCTGGGCGTGGGCCAGGGCAAAGTCAGGGCTCAGTGAACTGCACTTCTGGAAGTCCTCTACGGCCTTGTCGACTCGTTCTAGGAGGAGTAAGAGCTGTGTTGGGAGATGGAGGAGATGACGTGTCAGGTTTTCCTTCTTGTTCTTCCCATTGCTATTATCCTCACCATCACCATTACAAGAGCAATTTTGCCGTCATCATCATCACAAACATCAACATCTGCTCCACCACAATCACAACCAACACCACTACCACCACCACCATCATCATCATCACCACTACCACCATCTCCACCACCACCACTACCACCATCTCCACCACCACCACCACTACCTCCACCATCTTCATTATCATCATCACTCATCATCATCCTCCTAATCACTCATCATCACCATCATTATCACCATCATCATCCTCCTACTCCTAATCACTCATTATCATCACCATCATCTTCATCATCACTCATCATCAAGATTATTATCTTCATCCTCCTACTACTCAAACCAAACTCACCACCAGCATGAGCATCATAATCATCATCTTCCTCCACCTCTGTATTATCATCACCACCATCACCTCCTTCCTTCTCATTACTATAACCGTCACCAAATTCATCATTACAATCACCGTCGTCATTATCACCGCCATCTTCATCATCACTACCATCAACACTTTTATCTATACCAATGCATCAGTATTTCTTCAAGGCCACTCACCTGTCCTCTATGATGGTAGACATCTGCATTGTTAGGATCTATGGTAGCCGCTTGCTCAAAGTCGGCCATGGCTTCCATCTGCTGGCCTTCCTGCATGTGCATGCTTCCACGCTTGATCAATGCATTTGCTTTCAACTGCAAACAGAAGATTGAATACAACGCATTTCATAATTACCAAAGTGCCTATTACAACCACGCATGAGAGTTTCATAAAGCTGTTTGTAAAGTAACGCACAGCTTTACTCACGACTAGAACTTGTACATGTTGTTAGGTGATAAGACACTTATAGGGATATATCATATAACACAACAAAGGTCACCAGTCGTGCATAAGGTCTTCTATCTAATGAACAGCCTCATAAAACCCTGCCTTTCTTTACAAACCCAACTGTGCAGAAGGATCACCATCAATGAATACATGCAGTCTGTCTGATGAGTACAATCAGGGACGGGGTATGGCGAACCTAGATTAATTGTTGCATTTTTAGATAGCTAAAGCTTGGTCCCACTGCACTTATGGATGCAAAAAGGATGTAAAACGGAAAAGAATCTTGCCATCCGTTGGAAAATGTTATGTATCCATCGAGCATCTGTCCACTGTGATTTCATTGTTCGCCTATTTTATCAATTGTCTGGAGCGGATGGAGCTACCCCTAAATTTTGCTTGTCCGCTGTATCCGTTATGAATACGTTTTGTGTCCACCAGCCAGTGGGACCAGACTTTAATAATTGATATTTCAACAAAATTAATTTTTCTCCTTGTGGTTAGCCTGGATACAGAAATACTTCTTTATTCTTCATTTAATATTATCTATTCATTGTGGATAAGCTTGTTTCTTCTTGGAGGGCCCACACCTTGTGTATACTGAACTGAAAACATTTTACATATTGTTTTCACAATGAATAGAATTAAATAAAATCACTCAATGTACCTTTTTATCTGCTTCTGGTAATGTAATGACTTTATCCAAATCAGGCCTGGCCAACGTCCCCTGACCTTTGAGAAGATAAAATGTCGCCCTCATGAGGAGAGCCTCTGGTAGCTTTGAACCTTCACTGTCAATCTCCTCCGTGCAGGCGTCAATGATGGTCCCGTAGTTACCCTCTTTGAAGCAGTGCTTGGCCTTGGCATAGCCAGCACTGAAGGGAGGAAAGAGAAAGAGGTTTAGTACTATAATCGGGTTAAAGCTACATGTTAATGGAAGTAGTCATGAGATCATGAGTCTTTAAATCAAGATTAACTCTCACCATGTCATGGGATATCTACATGTAGATCTTGTTTACTGACCTTATACCCTTTTTTACACAGGCTAAAATTTCCTTAACCCTGTACTATAGGTGGGGCTAAATGGCAATTTAGCCCCACCTATAGTATGGGGTTAAGCTTAGCCCACTTTCTTTTTACACAGCATTTTTGCAAAGTGGGCTAACCCCACCTATAGTACGGGATTATTTGGCCCTGCAAAAAAGCAGGGTTATCCCACCAATTGCGGTGCTAAGAGCAATAGTACGGGGTTAAGATCGCATGTGTAAAACGAAAGTGGGCTAAGCTTAACCCCGTACTATAAGTGGGGCTAAATGGCAATTTGGCCCCACCTATAGTACGGGGTTAAGGAAATTGTAGCGTGTGTAAAAAGTGTACGAGTGAAGTACTTGTACTACGAATGATCGACAAAAACCACTAGTCCAGGGTTAGCGAGTTTCATGTGTAAAAAGCAAGCATTCCTTATCCGGGGTTAGCAATAACAATTTGGCATGTGTGAAAAGGAAAAAAAATAGTACGGGGTTAAGGATAGTACAGGGTTAGCGATAGTCCGGGGTTAAGAAAATCCTGTGTAAAAAGGGTATTCATCTAACATGAAATCAGGAAATATAAGATAAACAATTTTACTTCTCCCAATCATTGGATTCATTAACTCAAGACCACTGACAATTCATGCACTATTTCCACTCCCTGGGGAGTAAGTTAATTACCTTGCAAAGTCATCCCACATGCAGTATTCTTCTCTTATTAACAACAGTTCCATAAGCACTTACAGATTATCATCACCCGGATCATCAGATTCATTCCCTCAAGCCCACAAACAATGTACGCATCATCTCCACTCCCTGAGGAGTAAAGTAATAGCATAATTACCTTGCAAAGTCATCCCAAACGCAGTACTCTTCTGCAATTGTATTTGATATTTATTATACACTAACAATGGTTTCTACAGCACATCACCCCAACCATTGGATAAGGATAAACCAAGTCAAGACTACAACGAATGACCATCTCCGCTCCCTGGGGAGTAAGTTAGTTACCCTGCAAAGTCATCCAGAAAGCAGTAATCTTCTTCACTTGTATCTGATTATTATCTACAGTTCCTTAAGCACTTCTCCCAATCATTGGATTCATTAACTCAAGACCACAGACAATGTATGCACTATCTCCACTCCCTTGGGAGTAAGTTGATTACCTTGCAAAATCATCCCACATGCAGTATTCTTCTCTTAACAACAGTTCCATAAGCACTTACAGATTATCATCACCCGGATCATCAGATTCATTCCCTCAAGCCCACAAACAATGTACGCATCATCTCCACTCCCTGAGGAGTAAAGTAATAGCATGATTACCTTGCAAAGTCATCTGGAGAGCAGTAATCTTCTTCACTTGCATTCTTCTCTTAACAACAGTTCCATAAGCACTTACAGATTATCATCACCCGGATCATCATATTCATTCCCTCAAGCCCACAAACAATGTATGCATCATCTCCACTCCCTGAGGAGTAAAGTAATAGCATGATTACCTTGCAAAGTCATCCGGAGAGCAGTAATCTTCATCACTTGTATTTGAGATGCCGTCATTTGAGAATGACGAGAAGTAGGACCTGATGAACTGACCGGACGGTAAGCTGGGTACTCTCTCCTGAAATGGGACACATCAAAAGAAAATCATTCACTTCCAACAAAGTGAACTTCAAACATGGAAGAAAGAAATTCTAACAGGAGTTGGTTCCCACTCAACATCCTTCTTACATGAACACATTCAAACATAAAATAAATCTTGAAATTCTCTCCTAACTTTACCTGTAAAAACTAACCTTGACCTAAATCTTGAACACATTCACATATTTTGAATTTCCCATTCAAATACTTGTGAACAACAAAAAAAACCTACAAATATTAGATTAATCTAACAGAGATGCCAAGTTCAAAGACCAGCTATGCGTGAGATTTTCTGTGAATCTGAGTGAGATCACAGACATTGTGTACAATGTATATGGGGATAGGCTGTGATAGTTGCGTGAGACAGAGATTTGAGGGGATGAACAAGAGTCCAAAGTGCTTGAGTCTCACACATAATGCGTGAGACTTGGTAGCTCTGACCTAATATTGATAGGTTTTTTGCAGACAGGCATCAAAAGGGCTGAGAATCTTTATTCAGCACTCTACAAAAATCGCCAGTCATACATGTGTATATCTAGACATACAGACAAGCCTAGAACCGTGAGCCTTGCCTTAAAAAGAAATAATCCCTTTTGGAGCTCATATTGGAAGCCAAACTGGGATGGGTGCATGTGTAGTCAATGGCTGACAGTGACGGAGGTTATTGACAATAAAAAGTGGAGGGTCCAAGTAAAAAATGGTCAATCGGTTTATAATAACGAAAGTCCAGCGGGTGGCTGAAAACTCCTGATAACGGGGAAGGCATCCCCCTGATAAGTAGGGAGGGAAGGTGTGTTTATGTTGCACATTATTTATGAATAGCTTTATGAAACACAATATGGGAGAGATTTCTTGAACATTACAGTTGAACATACCTTGTATTTCTCAGCTGCTTTCTCTTTGCCAATCTCTTTGAGCATCTTGTCTGCAAGTATCATGCCTTGCTGATGTGAGAAACCTTCTAGGAGACATACTGCAGTAGCATCTATAGAGGGCGACAAACAACAAATTAATGAAAGTGGAATGTATTACTTTCATAACTGTAAATCAGGTATAAATTGGATTATATACTAGTAATATATTGAATTCAATAAGGGATTAAAAACAAAGCATGTTGAAGTCACATCTTCAGCTTCTTGATTTGTAATTATGGACATCTTAAAATCACAATTTTCTTTATCTTTCACATACCAAATCATGAACTCTTCAATGTTTTTTATTTCTCTAATTTTCTTCTGTTTTTTCAACTCATTTCTTGACCCCATTTCATAGAACTCATACGATGCCTACACCATTTACCAAAAATGTTCTCGGCCAATTCAATAGCATGACTTCATGAACATATAATAGTAGTTGTAACTTGTCATTGATAACAAGCAATGGTGAAACCACAGTATAAATGTATCCACAGATCTGTTATCGAGTTACTCAGGGGGGGTTCACAAAGAGTTAAACATGACTTAGAATCGCACTTAAATATATGGTTGCGTGCTGTACAAAACGCGTCATCGCATTGGGGACGTGCGCTGTTACGCATTAATCAATATAACTGCGTGTTACAAATCATGCGTGCATCAGTACTAAGCATGTCTTTATTAAAGTCATACTTAATTTTTGTGAAACACCCCCAGGGTTTCACAAAACAAAGTTCAAAGCTCTTAACTCTTAACCCTAAAAAGACTGGGGGGGGCTGATTCAGCCCCCCCTCGACATTTTTCGCGATGAATCCGCCGCGCGAAATTTTTTGACCGCGTCGCTCGCTGACTTTTTACTTTCAAGTCTCGCGCAACTTTTGAGACCAAAATTGTGACCCCCGGGTACGCGGTTCCAAAATTACGCAACATTTCGTAAGTGCATGCAGACCCAACATTACTAAAAAACGTGAATTTGTGTACAAATCCAATGCAAATAGTGTTCTTAGCCAATATTCACAAATGTATCATTATTTTTCCTTTTACTGCTTAAAATCAATTAATTTTATCTTTTTTATGGTCAAAATAAAGTCCCCGACAATTTCCATAGAAAAAACAATAAAAAACAAAAAGTCGAAAAACAGAGAAATACATAAGAAATTTAGAAAACAATAGAATACATAAGAAAATAAATGTGATTTTGAAATTTTTTTATAATCAATTTGATCAGATGCCTATCTAGAGTATGTGAAACAAAAATTAGCATTTCAGGGGCATTATTTTATTAATTAGAGCAAACTTATGATTTTACTCATAAATTAGCATAATTAATGAGACATGAGATTTTTTGCAGAATTTGATGTTATAGTTTTGTAGATAATGCCATGGGTAACGCGTGTGCCAATTTTCGTCACGATCGCGCGATCGACGGCCAAGATCATAAGGGGGGGCTGAATCAGCCCCCCCCCAGTCTTCTTAGGCGTCGAAATAGCCCAGTCTATTTAGGGTTAACATGCCATACACACTACTAACCCAACGCCACAGTGCTAATCCGATGCTAATCCCCTGTGCCAGCCACAAACCCCCCTGTGCCACATTGATTTTGGGATCGCGAGTCGTATTCACTCCTTTCAATAGTCATGATTACAATTGCTTGTAACTCTCTAACGATTAGTTTATCCAAAAAATATTGTGTAGTAAAGTTGTAGGAAATTTCATACCCCTTATAATGGTGTCCTCACTTTATGGATTGGTTATTATCTTTACCGCTAAAATATGAGTTGTATCAAGTAGTTCCATTTTGTGGAGTGTTTTGTATGGATCAAAAAACCTAGGTCTCTTCCCTCTCGGAGGCGGAGCCATATCTTGTAGAAATACTCAAAAAAGTCAAATGTAAACCGCGTAAGTTGATCTGTCAGAAAGCAGAGTTCGCACTGCAAACAATAGTGCTAATTACGGCGTGCATGCGATGCGCAATACAATGCAAAACGGCGTAACAATGATTGTAATTCCGAATGTGCGCAGTCATGCACGAAGCAGGCGAGGGTAGGAAACAATGCAAGCGCAAAGCAATCAATAGTAGGCGTGCGAGCACGAGTGTGGCATGTTATAGTAGGATACGTAGCGTGCATGAAGCATCAGTTAAAATCAAACTGTAGAAATGAACCTACCTTCCAAACATTTCATTCTCTCATTCATCATCTCATAGGCCTTTGCTCGGCGGAAGAGGGCCTTCACGTATCTACTATTCAGCTCAAGAGCATTGTTACAATCCACTACTACCTGGGCATGGTTTTTCTAAAGAAGCAAATCCAAAAAGAAAAAGGAGAGTCAATTTCTACTTAAAAGACAGAATTCATGGTACATGTAGTACAGGAAGCTTGACAAGATATACTGGGAATTATTGCTAAAATATTTTAAAATTGTAAATACAAGGATTTGATATTGAAGCATATGTGGCTATAGGGTAAAACTCTAGTTATCTTTCACTTCATTTTATAAATGAATACAAATGATTAAACATATAAGGGACTTTAGCTGCGATCTGTGAATTCCCGAACTTAGTATGGGGACAGAGGGTTTTATTTTTATTTTTTATCACTGACAACAGTATTCTTACCATCTGTTCATGGTCAGCAGCCTTATTCTAGTAAAATGTTGAAAGATCTTTGACATTATCCTTGTAAAACATTTTGAAATGTACTGTTCAGAAAGGGGACAAAGGGTTGATTTTCTATATCTTACCACTGATGCTAAATTGTTCTTACCAATTTTTTCATGAGCAGCAGCCTTATTCTGAATTTTCTGATTAGAGATATGTTTACCATTATCATTTTTGGCCTGTAAATATTTTGAGACTTATTATTTGAAGGAAGGGGGAGGGTGTTTTTTTTTTACTGATTTCTGTTTTACTCTTGACACTACAGGATTCTTACCATCTGTTCATGGGCAGCAGCCTTATTCTGGTAAAACGTTGAGAGATCTTTGACGTTGTCCTTTGGGCATATCTCGATGGCTTGAGAGTAGAGCTTGATAGCTTGTTCATAGTGTCCTGCCTTGAAGTACTTGTTGCCTCGGAGCTTGGCTGCTTGGGCTTGCTCTTCGGGGGTCTGGTGAGAAGATCGAATCAACATTTATCATCGTATTCATTTTATCATGACTTTACTGCTGCTAAGCTAGTATAAAAAAAACAAAAAAATACACATATTTAAGGGCATTGGTAGTATTTCACACACAAGGTACTTATGGAACCCTTCTAACACATCCAAGGCATAGCCAAAGGCATTAGGACCATCTACATTAAAATGTAACAAACAGGGACAAATTTTGCTTTACAAATTGATAGCATTTCTGGCCATAAGAGAAAAGCTCTCAACTAAGTAATGCACACAGCTCAACAGTCCTATGTAAAAACATGCTATACAAATGACTTCAGGCATAGCAGTCTTTAAAAAAAACGTGGAGCAAATTGCAACGCAATACCAGGTAAATTATTCCCTGAAGTTCTGAACAAGGGTGTGTAATTACTCTAACACCCAAGCAATATGTGTCTTATATATTGTTTAAAAGAGGGTGAATCATGTTGATCCATACTTGATAAACCATTCTCATCTCAAAACTGAAACACCATGAGCTGTGGTGGCACAATGTAATTTGTCTCTCTAAAACTTAGTTCCTGAAAAAAAACATTTTTTTAGTCAAAAGTTTTGTAAAATTGTAAACGTCAGAATATTTGTGTTTTGCAAAAGCCATGCCCCGGCCACGGGCCAGAGAAATGGTTTTCCAGGCAGAAGTCTTGTATAAAGTTGTATATTCTGCGCCATGCAATTGAAACAAACAAGGGCCAGCCATGACTAGTATAGAGTAGTAGAGTAACCTACAAATCCAATTGCAATGCCCATGTTGGAAAGACATCCCTATGTCCCCTCCACTAATTAAAAAAAAATACTTCTCCAAAACCCTCTTCTTTCATTCTCTTTTTCTTCTTACTTCCAGTTGGAACTTGGATTCGAACCTCTCGTTGCAGAACGATGAATCTCCAGTCTGTCGCCTTACTCAGCTCACTGAGCTACAAGTAGCAGATATTGTTGAAAGCCAATGGTTTCATATAACTTATCTTCTTCTTTCCTTGGTTGGCAACCAGTCAGGATTGACTATTTTTGCCACAGCTTTTGTTCATTTTCAGTAGCTTATTATATATTTCTTTCCATTCCTTTTTTCCTTCTCTAATTCTTTTTTTTCTTCCTTTTCTTTTCTGTTATTTTCTTTGTCTTTTTTATCAACTGATATTACGACCAGTCTACTTTCCAAGAGTTTTGGGCATCTATTTTTCTTACTAAATAAACCGATGCCATTGCCATTGGGAATTACACACTCAAATTTTTGACAGAATAAAGCCATATTTTGGTATGTATCCAACTTTTCCTTCATTATCTCTTAGATATATGTTAGATAATTCTTGATAAACCTTATACATATTCTTTTTTTAATTTTTAGTGGTGGGGACATATGGAAGTCTTGCCCCCATGTTAACCGGTTGAGCTCCACGGACGAAGGGTGAGCCAGCAATGCAGGCTCGCCGGCCGTGCCCCCGAGCCCAACCCTGTCTTTCGCCTAATCCATGTCTTTCCACGCAATACTCACCTGTGTGTGTTCCACGCTGCTGTTCTTTCCCGCATCCCCTTCGCCATTGGCTTTGGTATTTCCAGAAGTTCCTGCAGTACCTGACTTAGTATCCGAGCTCTCCTCTGGATTCCCACTTCGAGTAAGATAGTAGGCTCCAAATGCAAGTCCTGCCACTGCTATTGGGGCTCCGACTGCTAACGCAATTTGCCATTTTGTCCATCCAACATCGCTCCCTGGCCTGCTACTCGCTGCCATCTTGGATTACGAAGTGACATGCCATAAGTTGTGCGGTACGAATGAATCCCGCACGTGCGTGATCAATGCGGCGTTTATTTTGCATTGATCATAATGCATAATGGCGATAAGAAAAAGCTACAAAGAATATTCCCTACATAAGAGATCGATTCCTTAACTGAGAATGGTGTCATAAAGTTGCTTCGAGTCGGAGATGTGCAGTCTCAGAATTCATTTATCAACTTTGCATTTAGATCTACATAAGATATCTTTTAAAAACAAATGGCCAGTAGAGAATCCTGGTTTGAAAAGTGATCAGGGGGGGGGGGGTGTGAGGGGCGTCCCACTACCATGGGTAGGGGCTCAACCCCAACCCGGGGGCTCAATTAAGGGGCTGTTTTTTCTATATTTTGTCGAGCCCCCCCCTTCTTCAAAGAGAAAATATGGTCTCTCACTCCAATCACCTCCAGCCTCTTTTGACGCCAGGGGGTAGGGGCCAATTTTACACAAATTATTCAGTTAGAAATTTATCATTATTTTTCATAGTGAAATAATCATCAAAATTTAATTATCGATCATTATTATTATCATTGTCATTATAATCATAACAATGATCTATTATGATCATTATTAACATTTTTTAGTGAGTGGTTTACATGCAGATGCGGGTGCTTGGGGATCACCCCCCCCCCCAAAAAAAAAAGGAAAGGAAAAATAAAAATATTATATTATTTCCTAAATATCACATCTAAATCTTTGATTTTTTTTATTTAAAAAAGTAGAAATTTATTCTCGCTCGCTTCGCTCACTTGAAGCTTTTTATGAACTTTAATTGCCTGATATATACCATATCTGGCACCATCAGAATTTTTGGTTTATGACGCCACCAATTTCAGTCCATGGTAGTGGCAGACCCATAGGGGTACATCTGATATCCGACTTGTGCCCCCCCCCCCCTCGAGATCAAAAAAGTGTTTGTCATTGTCAAAGGCTTTCCCCCTGATCTTTTATTCTTTTGTTGAAAATAGGTAAAAATAGAAATGTTTTCAAAAAGCCTTGAGCGGGCACCGCCCGGTAGGAATCTGCCACTCTTTGTTACGTGAGTCCCTTATTTTCACCGTTCTCTCTTTCCCTTTCTTAACTTTTGCCTTTCCATATCCTTGTGCTTCTCGATCTTTTTCAGTCTCGTTTTCCATTATTTTCCTTCCCCTCTTTTTCTAGTTCCGTTTTTTCTTTGTAATTCTTTTTAATTCTTCTCCGGCCATTTTATTGGCCTTCTTTACATCCACCTCTTTAGACATGGGCGGAAATCTAAGATAGGGGGACCCCCCCAAAAAAATATATATATATATATTATATATCACCCAAAAAGTAAGGTCATCTCGTCTAAAATCTATGTGTCATTTTGAATGATGTATTTGTTGCGTCCCGGGGGGGCCACTTCCATTCACGAGTGGATACCATGCGTGACCATGGGTTCTCGAAAAGCACCCTAAACACGTAATTTCCATATTATGAAAATGCACCCCTTAACAAGTATTGGCGTGTGAAAACCTATACCCTTAATAAGTATTGGAAACAAAACGATACTCTTGGCAAATATTCCCTGAAATGAACCCCTAAACAAGTACAGGAATGTTTTATTGTTACGGGTCCTTCGGTCGTCGGCTTTGCCTTATTTGGTTTAGTACGACCCAACCGTCTACCCCTCGCGCAAATAGGACTCTAAACACGTAGTGTTGGGGCAAAAAGGACATCCTTTATAAAACATTTTAATTTTGTTTTATCATCCCCGCAAATTCGACCCTAAACACGTAATTTTCCTAGCGAAATAGATACCCTTTTTTCATTATTTTGGTGTTTTTGACACCCTTATCACGTTACGTACGTGTTTTTTTGGTCGCGCATGGTATCCACTCGTCAATGTAACTGCCCCCCCCCCGGGATTTCTTTCCATCTATACCTACTCTTTTGGGTAGGGGGATGCGTCCCCTGTTCCCCCCCCCCCGGATTTTGGCCCATGTCTCGGGCCATGTCTGTAGGCTAAAACCTGCGATCAAAGCCGGGGGGGGGGGCACTTAGATTATGGTGGACGGCGGGGGTGTGACGGTCCCGGGCTTTGAAACCCCTAATGACCATAGAGATCTGTATATAAACCCACAGACCCATATCCCCCCTACATGATATGAATATTCATGCGCCCCCCTGTATCCCATCAATTTGTTTTAATGAAATGGTGAAATATATATCTTTCAATATTTTTTAATATATAGCAAACACAAAGTCATGATGGAAACGCTGGTAAAATTTCAACTCGCCATACTAAGAGTTATTGGCCCAATGGAAATAATGTTCAGGCCACCGGGGCCTATTTTGGTATTTTTTCAACTCAACATAGCTCCACTGACCCCCCCCCCCCCCTCATGGGTGGATCCCCACCATAGAGTTAATTATATAACTCTATGATCCCCTCTCATCTAGAAATTTATTTAGCTCGCGCGCGTTGAACATTGCAAATAAGAGCCTAGCCCTTCCCCAACCAATGATGGCAGCATCCAAAATGGCGGTCTCAGCAAAAGTCGTGAATATCCATCCGGTAGTTTTATTCAGCATTGTTGACTCTTTCGAGAGGCGGACAGATGAATCAGCACGTGTAATCGGAACTCTACTTGGTAGGTATTCCAAGGTTAAAAAATTCATTAAAATAAATAATGCCTAGATGGAGATTTTGTACATTGAAATAAATGATATTCCAGTGCTGTGTACCACATGTGATTTTTACCGTATGTGCTGCTGCTACTGCTAGCACAGCAGTATGAACACTGTGTGCACGTGTGCACTGCAGCCTGGCATCTGCAGCTCCTGAGCCAGTGTCTGACTGTGGGCCATGGACATGTCATGGTGGGGGTCAATGTCTATGACTTCTAGGCAGAGCCAAAATTTTTGAGGGGGCTAACGTTAGCCGCTAGCTATATGGGGCATATCGCATAAAAATGATTAAAATAAAAATTGCGAGTAAAAATGAAGCGAGCAAGCGAAATTGTCAACAATTTAGATTCTAGGCCTACATTACAAAAATCAAATTTTGTGACGGATGTTTACATGATATTAAGAAAATCTTTTTTCTATTTCCTTTTCTCTTTTTTTTGGGAGGGGCAAGACTTAAGAGAGCCCCATCTGTATGCCACTGGCGGGGGGAGGGGGGGGGGGGGGGGGTTGGGACAACTTGGACTATGGGCTGATTTGTCCTACCTGTTTCGTGATTTTTTTCCACCAATTTGTGTCTAATTTTTTGTCAAATGTTACAACATTCTAGGCTAGCGCTGGGGAAGTGGTAATATTCTTCACTTTCTATAATTTATAAACTATGTCTTCGTTGAAATTTATATCAAAATGGTGTAATTTTATGCGCTTTTCCTACAGCTTGTGATTCTGCGTATGTATTTTCTGTAAAATTAGCTGTGTTGGATTGTTGGTGCTCGACTCGTCTGAATGTGATTTAGATAAGAGGTACACTAGATCTTGTGGTCCTATTGACTATACCAGTAACCCTTGGATAAACTTATATGATTATATGGACTGCTCTGTATTCGGATGGCGGTGGAAATAGATCATCCCTCTCTAAAAAAGTCAGAGCTACCAAGTCTCACGCATTATGCGTGAGACTCAAGCATTTTGGACTCTTGTTCATCCCCTCAGATCTCTGTCTCACACAACTATCACAGCCTATCCCCATATACATTGTACACAATGTCTGTGATCTCACTCAGACTCACAGAAAATCTCAAGCATAGCTGGTCTTTGAACTTGGCATCTCTGTAAAGTGCCTCAGTGGGGTGATAGAAAGGCTGGTATGAAAAGCACCTTTGGAATGATAATTTACAGTCATCCTAATAAGCAGTCAATGCTTGTATAATGTTACATGTCATGTTTCCAAAATATGTATATCCATATTCCAAGACGATTTATTTTGGTGGAAAATGTAAGTTAATCAGATTGCAATTTGCAGAATCATTGATCTACTGATGATTCAATTAACATAATTCCATATCTGTTTTTTTCTTTATGTAGGTACGAGTATTCAAGGAGTTGTTGAAGTCACAAATTGTTTCTGTGTGCCTCACAATGAATCAGAAGATGAGGTGAGTTAAAGCTGCTCTGAAATGTGCCGTCTTGATACCTATAGTACCTCATATTGACCCTACATCATTATCTACAATGCAACAATGTTCATGTCGTCGTATATAGATGTTTATTAAAAATGATGAATAATTTAATTGTATTTTTACACTAAAGCATTCATACTACAATATTTGTCAAGAAATAAAAAAAATGTGTTTACTGTGCTTCTAGGCATTCCTGTTTCCTTTTTAAAAAGATACCAATCTAATGGAAAAGAATAATCAAAATTCACGATAATATCTTTCTGATTGTTGGATCACAGGGTATAATGGGACGGGAGATTCACTATGCTATGAGTTAAATGCATAGAGCTCCAGGCCCATGATCAAAATGTAACAATTCATGAAAGATTATCTTTTGATTATGTTTCAGCCTGCTGCTCCACACATTGTTGACATAATTGTGGGGGGGGGAATGTTTTCCTGGATGTTTAAAACTTGAAATGCCTATAGCGACAATGTGTACATGTACTTGATTATTGTTGCCTTGAATCGAAATCATTGAATATTTTGTGTGTATGTTGCCTCTGTTTTCATTTATGTTTCTGTTTGATTTATTTTCTTTGTAGGTTGCTGTGGACATGGAGTTTGCCAAAAACATGTTTGAGTTACATAAAAAGGTGAACTCGTGGGAGAACATTGTAGGATGGTAAGTTGCATTTAACCATTTGGCCCCTGAATTCTGCAATTCCCATAGAAATTATGTCCCCCAGTTCCAGTAGGACAGGGGTTAATGGAGATAGACAAGTTCAACTGTCCAGGGGTAATTTGTAGGCCTGTGTAAACGCCCCATTTGAGGATATTGAGATTTGCTGCTCAAATGTACTGGCTGGAACTTGTGTGCACACTGACCCACTAGTTCCATTTCACATGGATGACACAATTTCTTCTGCTGTTTTGTGATTGTAATTCTTTTTACATCACATTTTGCTACATTGTTTATTCCAAAACCAAGTTATTTATGGTGAAGTTTTTTTTCAATTCAGTTTAAAGTAAGGATTTATTTTGCTTCCAATGTGCATGTTCAAATAGTGAGAGTTGGCTTAACATGGTACAATTTATTTAGTTATTTCCTCTTCAGATGGAAATTCCATATGAAGAAACCAGGTTGACTGGACTCTCAAACTAGACAGCACTATCAATTGATTTTGTGGGCGCCCTCTATGTTTCTTTTTGACCCATATAGGTATGCAACAGGAAGTGAAATCACAGGTCACTCTGTGCTGATACACGATTACTATTCCAGGGAATGTCAGAACCCGATACACGTCACAGTCGATACGACGATGGTAGACCTCAACATGTCAGTCAAGACATGGGTTAGGTAAGTGATGGTTTCTAAGGCACTTTGTTAGAAGTCCTAGCTATGTCTTTCCTGCAGTGAAACTGCAAGTGGATTTTCATTACCAATTCTGACATTTCATCACATGTGATCAGCTACCCCAAAAGCAACAGTAAGTTGCCCAAAGTGAATTTTGAGATTTTTATTTAGTTGAAAAAAGCACATCCTGAGCTTTTAAATGATAGATAAATTGTCAACCTTGATCAAATGCAGAAATATGATTTAGTGAGAACTTCAAAGAATGAGGACAAAACAATGTTGGCAATTCAGGATTCACTCAAGCATGAGATGTCATAATTTCTCTGTGTATATGCATAAACCACACCCCGCCATCCCCCCCATTTTAGACAATTTCTCCGACAGCAAAAGATGCAGTTTATTTTCCGGAAAATGTGGTAATTACACCGAGACTCAGTGGAAATGTTCAGCAACCATAAGTTCGACCATACCGATTCGGCACCAGAAAGACCGCCCAGTGGACTTTGGCCATGTCATGGATCAATATGCAAATATTTCTTTTTAATTCGTATTCCAGGCAAAACATGGGTGTTCCCGACAAGTCGCAAGGCACCGTCTTCATTCCAATTCCAATGAAAATTGCCTTCCATCAACCAGAAAAAGTAGCAAGTAAGTATAAGAATTTAGCCATCTTATTCTCTTTTAACACACACTCACAAAATAAATTCTTCAAGAATCATTTTTACATTTTGCCCACATATTCCATCTAGCTACCTTATTTTCACCCCATTTTCAACATGTGGGGAGCTGTAAATATTTAATTTAGCTAAAGTATGAAAGGCTTACGACTTGTGTCAATGTTTGGAAAGTATTTGTTTTGGAAATTGAATCGTATCACAGAGGTAATTACTTGAGGAAAGTGCCAAGATCTTACAACTTGTTCATAGTTTATAATAGTTCATTTATTAAAAATCAATGTAAAAGTATCAATTATAAAACATAATACATCATAAGATGGTCGAGACCAAAGTGAAGCTGAATCTTGTGAAGATTGGTAGAAGATACTTAACAAAACAATCACAAAAACAATGTTGGTCAAAAACACTTGTCGGATGTTGATGAAAAGCTCCCCTGGTGACCGATTCATGAAGAGTTACAAAGTTCTATGGTATCTTACAACGTTGCAATAATGGCAACCACCGTGGTAACAGGACTCGGCAGCCAATCACAATCAAGGCTTTGATGGTATTTACAATAATCTTAAAAGTTACAATAGTTTCAACTCTTAATGAAATAGGCCCGTGATGGTGGAAAGTACTTTAACAAAAAGAAGGAGAGGGGAAGGAATATGCGATGTGATATTGGTTTATTTACTTTTATTTTTGTGATCGCCCATAGTGGATGCATTTATAAGAGAGACGGATCCCAACAGGAAAACCATCGAGTTGACGACGGATCTACAGTACGTATCTAAGGCCTCGGGTAAACTTCAAGAGATGTTAACAAGGGTGCTCCAGTATGTTGATGATATTCTGGTAAGTTTGATTTGAATAGGCGTGATCTTTTGACCCCTGGATGACCTTTGACCCAATCATCCGTAACAACACACACACGGTGTTGTTGAACAAATGCTTTTGTGTCACCTGAACAAAATTCAGCAGAGATTAAGTAATCACTTTTCCTGGAATAGTCCGTTGGCTGTTCCAAAATGTTTTTGTTCAACTTGCACTTATTACTGCACCAGTTGAACAAAAACTTTAACATTTTGGAACAGACTAACAGGAAAAGTGATTACTAAATCCCTGCTGAACTATGTTCAGGTGAGACAAAGGCATTTGATATTACCCAAGGATCATTCGAACCAAGTCTGATAAAAAAAAATGATGCAGAAATAAAGAAATAGGAGCAAGTTGAACAAAAACTTCAAAGAAGGATGGACATGACCTCATATCATGTTGACCCTTTGACCCCTAGATGACCTTTGACCTAATCATCCTCAATAACACACATGTGATAATATCCAAGGGTCACATGTACCATGTATGAACATGATTGATGCAGAAATGAGAGCAAAATGAACAAAAACTTTTAACATTTTGGAACAGACTAACAAGAAAAGTGATTACTAAATCTCTGCTGAACTGTGTTCAGGTGACACAAAAGCATTTGATATTACCCAAAGATCAATTGAACCAACTGTGATGAAAAAAATTGATGCAGAAATAAAGAAATAGGAGCAAGTTGAACAAAAAACTTCAAAGAAGGATGGACATGACCTCATATCATGTTGACCCTTTGACCCCTAGATGACCTTTGACCTAATCATCCTCAATAACACACATGTGATAATATCCAAGGGTCACATGTACCATGTATGAACATGATTGATGCAGAAATGAGAGCAAGTTGAACAAAAACTTTAACATTTTGGAACAGACTAACAGGAAAAGTGATTACTAAGTCTCTGCTGAACTCTTTTCAGGTGAGACAAAAGCATTTGATATCGCAAACACAGTTGGCATTCACATACATGTACACATTTAATGGTTGAAAACCTTTTCACCGCAAGGCACTCCCTTTTTCTCCTCCATTCATCTGACAGACTGGAAAGACTCCGGCTGATAACCAGATTGGCAGATTCCTGATGAATCTGGTATCCAACGTTCCTAAGCTCCAACCTGAAGAGTTTGATCAGATGCTCAATAATAGTATGAAGGTAAGATAATTGCCCTGTGATTAGATTGATAATTGTGTTTTCTCCTTCATTCATAGATGTCGACCTGACATCTAGACGCTTTAGATGATAATTTTTTTTTTAAATTTGGGTTTCCTCAACAAACATGTATCAAATAGCACAAATATGTATAGTACAAGGATTGTGGTTTGTAATTTGGTCTTTGCCTAGGTTGAAACAATTTTCATGGCCAGTTTATGCACATGGATATTTACATCCTAAGTCAAATTTTTCTTGGTCAAAAAGATTTTTTCCAGAAGGCAACTCTATAAAGTATTTGTACATCCGTCCCCAACAGTTATGCATACCATCTTAAAATATCTCTGGTTTGTGCTTCACATGAAAAGGTTTTACTGCTTTCATATCATCATGGCTTGAGGTTGGAGCTTAGTCACTGTGTATAAGCCAACACGTCATTCACATTCACAAAGCATTAATTTACTAGTTGTACCTCCAATATCAACAATATCGTATGGCGAACGTTCATTTGCTCATGCAGCCCCTGTTTTATGGAACGAATTCCCTGAAAACAATCGATTCAGTTAATAAATTCAAAACAGCTCTTAAAACATACATATCTAAATTGTCCTTAGCCTGAACAAAATGAACTCACCAACACTTCTCTTCCTCTCCTTTGTTTTCTCAAGCGCATAGAGGCTTTTTTGTTATGTTTTATACAATATACAAACACTGACTGTTATTATTATTAGTAGTAGTACTACTACTACTAGTAGTAGTAGTAGTAGAAGTAGTAGTAGTAGGAGTAGTAGTAGGAGTAGTAGGAGTAGTAGTAGTAGGAGTAGTAGTAGTAGTAGTAGTAGTAGTAGTAGGAGTAGTAGTCGTAGTAGTAGTAGTAGTAGTAGTAGTAGTAGTAGTCGTAGTATTAGTAGTAGTAGGAGTAGTAGTACTAGTAGTAGTAGTACTACTACTAGTAATAGTAGTAGTAGTAGTAGTAGTAGTAGTAGTAGTAGTAGTAGTAGTAGTAGTAGTAGTAGTACCAGTAGTAGTAGTAGTAGTAGTAGTAGTAGTACATGAAGTGAAGAAAAATTGAGAGAATGGGGGTTGGATGTAGGAATTATGGAAATTCTCTTGAAATTTTACTTTGGTGTACTATAATTAACTGTATCCTGTTTCTTTTCTCTTTTTTGCCTATCTTTCACACACAGGATCTCCTAATGGTTGTCTACTTATCCGGTCTGATAGAGACACAGCTCACTCTCAATGAAAAGCTTACGTTATCAAAAGCAGCAAATTCACTTTAGGGTTTCATATCTTCGAGGGGTAAGGGAAGGGGGGGGGGGTTCAAATCTTAATATAGATGGGATGGTGTTTCATAAGTCTGTTCGTAAAGTAACGCACAACTTTACGAACGACTGGAACATGTTCTTATACATAGGGATATATCATGTAGCACAAGAAAGGGTCACCAGTCGTGCTTAAAAGTCATTCTTAACTTACGAACAGCTTTATGAAACGGGCCCCTGGTATCTTCGAGGACCACACTTCATAACCTGGGGGCCGTTTCATAAAGCTGATCGTAAGTTAAGAGCAACTGTTGACCTTTCTTACGCGCATAACCATCGCCAATGAATATACCATTTACCATAACAAAGGATCACCAGTCGTTCTTGAAGTCGCTCTTCACTTACAAGCAGCTTTATGAAACCGGCCCCAGGTGCGGATCCAGCCAGATTACACACAATAGTTATGAGAGGCTCACTATTGTGCAAAAAAACAATATGGTCCCTAAAATTGTATTGTGTCTAATCCGGCCATGCTAATAGTGATCCTGTAACATATTGTAAAATAATGACTTAAAACAATGTAGAGGTAAGCCTGTATAAGATGACCTCCCATAGGTTGAACAAGTCAATTTGTTTAGACCCAGGGCCCCGTCTCACAAAGAGTTGAGATTGTTCCGATCAATCGCAACTGTGGACGGCCAGCAACGTCAACATGTATTATGCATGCTCAGAGCTGCCAAGTAGTACTGATTTCCGGTATTTAGTACTGAAAATAGAGAATACTGATGGTTTCATGCAAAATACTGATTTCTTAAGTTTCAGTTTATGTGTTGTCCGATGGTATTCCTGTTAAAATACTAACTTCCTCACCAAAATACTGATTTTCAGCCATGAAAATACTGAAATGTTCTTGTTCAGGTTGGCAGCTCTGCGTGCTTGTTCAAAATATTTTCCAGCTATGACGCATATGCGTGCATTAATTGTTTACGTACAAATTCACTGTGCTTCTCTTCATTTACAAAGGAATTGTGCAAATTTCCTGTAGAAAAATTTATGACGCTGATGGATTTCCACGATTGATAACACTTTGTAAGGATTTCCACGATTGATAACATTTTGTAAGACGGGCCCCAGATTATGCAAAACATTTGTTTTCATTATAACTCTTCTTAGCAGGCAAAACAATAATTTCAAATTTTCCAGGGCTACTATTGACAACCTCCTGCCCCAATCTGCAACATTGGATGAGCTTTAACATTGTAGTGAATGGAGGATTTCCATGTCACGTTTGGTCACTTTGGGGCGAAATCACCCCGTGCTCCCGTGAATTTTTTTTTCCAGTTTCCAAGTCAAATTTTGCCCTAAGTCCACTAGATTTTTATAGTCGCAAGAGATAGGAATGAGACTGATTCATCCGTATGTTTTTGTTTTATTTCATAGGAGCAATTATTCACCGGATGGGTGTTTCATAAAGCTGTTCGTAAGTTAAGAGCGACTTTAAGAACGACTGGTGATCCTTTCTTTTGGTACATGCAATACACCATTGGTGATGGTTTAGCGCGTAAGAAAGGTTCACCAGTCGTTCTTAAAGTCGCTCATAAGTTACAAATAGCTTTATGAAATGGCCCCCCGGACTGCTTTCCCTAATCATTATTGAATGTACCATGTCTTGAATAATAGCAGGGATCCTCTTCAGAATCTAAATGCCGGCTTTTCAACATTGCCCAGTGTATTGTCTATGCTTTTCGGAAACCATGGATGTTGTACAGTCTGAAACGTCACAACAATAGATATCCAAGATGTAGAACCCCTCAAAATCATGTTTATTAGAATTCAGTTTGTTTCATTTTGAAATATGGAATTGAAAGTTGCTAATTAAAATATTTCTTCTTGAACAAAACAAAATAAGATATTCAAGAATATATCTCACTCCCAATAGTTTATGGACTTTTTTCTCATTGTCTTTTGTTTATTGTCAGATTTGAAATGGAGTTGCACTTTTTATTTTGAAACCTAAAATGTCCACCCCAGTGAAGACTTTTAGGATAGTGTTGAATTACTTCCTCTATATCATTGATTATGTTAAAAAAATAGCACAAGATTTGATTTCATGAAATCATGTGTAGGAATAAATGTAATAGTTTTCATTTATGTTTTTCACCTTGTGTGAGTATTCAAGCATTTGGAGGTGATATTTTCCTACATTTTTTGCTTCATGATTCTACCCTACTTTAAGAAAAACAATTTTCCGTAAATAAGCTATATTAGTCTGGGATTTACATATACGCCTATGCATTAGCATGGTGTTTAACCAGACTTGGGATCAGTGTTATTCTATGAAATTTGACCAAGAAGAATTTGGTAAAGGTCAAGTCCAGCCCAACAAATAATTGTATGAAATTTACCAAAATCAGAAAAGGTTACAACAATGGTATTTCTACACTGTCGGGGGAAAAATCAAACTCGGTTTCGCGTGACAAATGGAGAAAATTGTAACTTCCATATTCATATAACAAAATACAAATGAAATAAATAGTGAATGGGTGATATCAGTTCCCTCATTTGCATACTGACCAGAATGTGCAGATAACTGTTTTGTAAAATTAAGCAAACTTCTAATTGTCATAACTTTCTTATTTTACATTTACCATTGTTAGTTGTTTTTTTTCCATTAAAGTTGACATTTTGTTGGGGGTGTACTTGGCATTTAAAAGTTTCATTTTGGCTCATTTCTAGGTTTCCTTTGTCAAAGAGGGCAGGATACTTCTCATATGGGTGATTGTTCACATATTGTGTTCTTGTGATAGTTTTTTTCTTGTAATCCCCAAAATGCAAATTTCTGTACTAGATATTCCCAGATATGTTATTTATTATGTCATTGAATCCATGAGACAATTAAAAATAAAGTGGAGAAAATAAATATCTTTGACATAAAACTTCAATTTAAGCTATAGGCCTACTGTTCTTGTAGTTTCATGAAAATAGTTGTATCCATGTACTTCCTATTTTAAACCTAAAAGATGTAAAGAGTGAAAGAAAGAGAAAGAGAGAAAGACAATGTTAGAAAGTTTTCGAGAAAAGAAAAGAAATGAGAGAGGCAGAGGTAAAAAGAGATAAAATGGGGAAGGGGGGGGGGGGTTGAATGAGAGTTGAAATAAAATAGAGGTTTGTTCAAATTCAAATAAAAGATCAAACGTATTTGATAGATGGGAAATATAAAGAAAAGGAACAAAAAATATTGAATACAAAAAAATGACATAACCCCCACCCCCTCCCCCCCAAAAAAGAAGAAAAATGGAATTCAAAAAAAGAAAATAAGGGAAAACGACAGGAAACAAGCTCATAAATACGATTTGTTTTTAAATATCTTCCAAAATTTGCTTATGAAGGTTGGATCAGTTCCATGATTGAAAGGTATGCAAATCTTGTTTAAAGGGTGGAGGGGGGGGGGGTAGAGTTTGTTGTTTATATCCCGCATACAAATATTACGTTGCGTCCACTTCTTGATCATAAAACAACATAGACCCCCTCCTTCCAAAAAAAATAATAAAAAGCGAACTATACCCAGACTCATGCACACACACAAAATACTCCTTTCCTGAAATCTAGTCATGCCATAATAAACATGTCCCATACGACCACTCCATTGATCTATTGATTGCTATTTCTGTTTGAATAATTCTGTTTTGCTTCGGATTCAAACAAACTGTGGTGAGTTTGGAATTCCCTTGAAAGCCATCAAGTTGCTAAATTTGATCTCCGATGAAAACAATTAAAATATATCTCGAAAACATGAAGGTATCATCATAATAGCGACAGAAGAGGCATCCGAATGTGTCGATAGGGAGGGGGACGGGGGTGACACATGGTTGTGCCTAAAAGTATAAGTTAACCCCACCACAAAATGCGCTCCTTTATGCCGAATGCAGACAACACAATGATCAGCAAGCCCAGATAACCAAACTTCATTTAATGTAAAGACCAAATGATTTGATATGTCTTCTGCTTGTTTTTTTCTTCCAAAATTAAATTTATTAGTACTGTGCAATTCGTTTCCTTATGTTTTGACAATCATTCATCTTTTTTTCTTCATTTCATTCATGACAGAATGACAGAGCTCTGAGACCAGTTTTCAATGCTAATATTATGTATCTTGCCATTTGTATCTCATAAGATATTCTCGTATTTTTACTTTTTATTTGTTCTTTTATTCTGTATGTCATAATGTCCTGTTACTATATTTTTCATATATTGTATGTTTTTTCTATGCTGATCAGGTCACCCTGTTTGAATATTCGAGAATAAATAAGAAAGTAGAAATGAAATAAAATATCTAAAAATTTGCAGAACTTGAACACTTTAAATTTTGTACATTTTCTGATGGGGTTTACTAACTTTTGAGCACTACTGTATCTATTTTGATAGTATCCTTTCTTCCCCCTTTCCCTTAATTTGGAAATAGGGCGGGGGTGGGGCGACCGCCCCTTTCCTTTAGTAGCGGCACCAATGTCGACATTGATTAGGGACGAGAATCCTCAATCTGTTTCCATAGACGAATCTCTACACACGAAGATGGAAACGACCAATATTTACCGATACTACAAATACTCCGCTTATGATTTGAATTTCCAAATTGAGTACCATAAACCAACATTGCACAGCAGTGGATGGCGTTCAATATTAACAGATGTGATTGTTAATTGATTTAGGCAGTGTATCGCAGAAAATCGTGCCCAGAATTCCAAATTGTTAACTTTACGAGCGACTACAGAGCGCCGGTGTTATCTCATCAATTAATTCATGTCATTTTATTATATAGTTTGTGATGTATCCTATGTGTGTACTTTATTTGCATTGAAAAGAAATATTACAGGGTTTATCAATATAAGCAATGTAGGCGTATACTACAGAGTGTAATTACGAACACTTCCCATTCACTTCCAGAAGAATATTGATTAACGAATACCAACCGTTGGTTAAAAGAAAATTGTGTACATAAAAAAAAACAGAATGATAATAAATGAGCTGCACAATCCGTAGGTTTCGGAAAGAGTTTAAGCCGATTTCTGTGACAGACCACGAATAATGTATATCCCAAATAAAATTTCAATGAGCTATTTTTTTAATTCAGTAACCACAATCTTTATTTGCCACACAAATAACATAAACTTATTTTGGATAGGAACAAACCAGGAATTGAAAAAAGAAGTTTTGTTATGAAACATGTAAAGAAATTAAAAAACGGATAGAAATGTACAACATTGCTAGTAAAAAGACTGAAGAAAAAGATGAACTGCCCAAGAGCTTGTTACGATTTATGTAAGAAAACCTATGTAACGTATATATGACTTTGTAATTATTGTAATAATACTTATGTTTCATGATTTGTGATTAATTGTGTAACCTTTGATTTGAATGTGATTACTGTGTAACCCCTGATTTTGATGTGAATAAATCCTCTAATAGAGGCCAAAAAAAAAAAAAAAAAAAATTGCCACACAACTACTACCATCTAAGTCATGACCCTCGCACTTGGGTACCGACCAATTTTCTAAAGGCTAACTAGAATTAAAGGGGAACTCTAGGCTGAAAATAATTTTTCGATATGATTTGAACAGATGAATAAAATCAGACAATCAAAACACTGAAAATTTGATCAAAATCGGACAAGGAATAACAAAGTTATGGCATTTTGAAGATTTACATTATACCGGTGAAACAGTTCTAGGCATGTCTTCACAAATATTCAATGAGCAAACTGATGACGTCATATCCCCACTTGTTCTTTTGTATTTTAATATAAAGAGCCCAGTTCCAAAAGGGGTTAGGTCCATTTTTCATTAAATTTGATTTTTTTTGTCTCAATTTATAGATTTTTAGTAGCTCTATAAGATGATACCAAAGAAAAGTTGAAATTCCCAGCTATTAAAAAATTGATAAAAAATGGCAAAGAAAAATCACTTTTTAATTTAAAAGGGGTGAGGTCCATTTCACTTTGGTTGCAAAAGGGGTTAGGTTCACAAAGATTTTTTTTGGAAAAGAATATCTAAAAAACTATGAAGACAGGTTGATTTCTTTTATACACAATTTTATGTTCACATGGTATCATAAAAATTTAGATTTAGAATTATATATATTTAGAATATTGCAATAAGGTAGAATTATAAAAAAAATGATTTTCTTGGAGTGGACCTAACCCTTTTTTGCAACCAAACTCTTCTGAAGAGCAAATGTCCCGATTTTTCATAAATTTTATTGTTTTCTGTCTCAAAACCTTTCAATTTTTAGTCGTTCTGATGATACCAATGAAAGAAAATTAGACCTTCACATTAAAACATGAATAAAAGTGGCAAAGAAAAATTACTTTTGAATTCAAAAGAGATTGGATTCATTTCAGTTTGCTTGCAAAACGGGTTAGGCCCACAATGATAATGGGGATGTGACATCATCAGCCCATCTAATGAATATTCATGACCAACTGTTTTTACAATATATTGCAAAAATTCAATTATTTCACTATTTGCAATCAAATTTTGACGAAATTTTCAGTGTTTTGCTCTGCGAATTTTACTCTATTTGTTCAGATATAAATATTTTCAGCTCTGATCGAGTACCCCTTTAAAAACGCGAAACATAGATTTATATTCGCCCCATTATTCTGTCCAGAACAACAACAGTCGGCCCAGAAACAATTAATTTCATGAATACTCTTGTACTCATAAACTTATAAAAAAAAACAATTAAAACAATACTAATATCGATGTCATTTTCATATTTTGTTTGTATGGATCAAAATTTGTTTGGACGCAGTTGACACAGGGGCGTTGCAAGATGTTTTGATATATAGATGCGTGGGGAGCAAAATGACATGACGATGTAATGATAATAATATTCATAATAATGATATTTATAATAATGATAATCATCATCATTATTATCATAACCTTCATCACCCCCATCGTCATCATCATCACCATCCCCATCACCACCACTATCATCATCATCATTATCATCATCATCATCATCAACATCATCATTATCATTAACATCATCATCATCATCCCCATCATCATCATCACCATCAAACTCATGACCATCCTCATCACCACCACCATCATCTCCATCATCATCATCATCCCCATCATCATCAGCAGCATCATCGCCATCATCATCTCCAAATACCATCACCAGAACATCATGACCACCACCACCATCACCATCATTACTAATTCCACCACCTCCAACACAACCATCAATATCACAACCACTTCCATCACCACCACCACCATCACCCACCACTACCCACAACACTTATATCACCACCACTACCACCATCATTACCACCACTTCCACCATCACCATTACCATGTTTATGAATTCTTAAAATTGTCTCTTTTTAAAGTGGACCTTATAGAGTGAACTTATTCTTTTAATAAATAGTCATTAGTCTGTACAACAACTGGTGCTCTCAAATTCCTGCTCCCGTTCCTGTATCTCATATAACGTATATCCGGCGTATATCATTAATGCCTGAAATGTAAATTCCAATGTTTTCTCCGATTCGATTCGTAGTGCGTGAGATCGCGTAATATTGTATTCCTTTTAATCCGCGAGATAGCAGCCGTATCCATTGAATAACGGAAGATGCTTCATTTCAAATTATGGAAATCATTGATGAGCAAAGGCTGAATCTAAATTAAGAAATTTCCCCCTCCATTTCCAATGATTCGCAGCGTAAAAGATTGTAATGAGCTTTGAAGTACTAGTATATAAAGCAAAAAGCTGCACGAACCGCACGATTGCATCCATGTCCGCAGAAAACATTTCTTTCCACTTTTAACTCATCATTATTACACCGAATTGTGGCGCCACGGCCAGTACAAGTGATATCCGCTTCATTATTCTCATCAGTGCTAAACATTTCAGTTGATTCAGCCGTCACTCTAAATCAAATCGCCATCAGACAGTGTCGGCCTCAAGAAGACCTTTCTCAATATAGAAATAATACAAATTATGCATACAAAATATTGTTTCTGGACTAAAACTTGACCTGCTTTTTTTCTACAAAATTATCACGGAGAACTAACAGATCTTTGAAACGCAGGGAGTAGATTTTATTTTCGGCGGTAATCCTCTAATTCTAAAGAGTGGAAGATGGTGTAATTTTGAGATGATTTTGACGAAGCATTAGTTCGATAATGGTATTATCTCGATCTGGAAATATGGATTACCTTATATAATGCGTCTTGAAAAACTAAAAATATTACTCGCGGATTTGTTTTCTGAGACTGATTTGAAATATTGGCAGGAGTTCAACTGTTATGACTAATTGGATCTACTTTCAAACATTTCATCTTTGCAGATTATAGTATTAAGAATGGAATATTTTGAAAGCAGAAACCTATCCATTCATACTTTTCACGATTCAACCATCCATAGAGTTATTGTATCTATTCTTCTTGGACCTCTTACTGCCATCGTAATAATTGGAAACGCTTTGGTTATTTTGACCGTTTGCAGTCGTCCCAAGCTACAGAAACTCAACTATATCATCCTAACCAGTTTGGCTGTTAACGACTTCCTGACAGGTTTAATTTCTATTCCGCTAGAGATTCACTTACGGACGATCCGCAGTGAGCTTACGTGCACACTACGTTCTGCTGAATGGTTTTTCATATGGAGTTACGTTTTCGTGTTCGGATCTCTGACGCATCTGTTACTCGTCAGCACCGATCGATACATCGCAGTCACGAGACCGTTACGACACGAAGCGATATTAACGCCCAGTCGGATAGCGATCTTGATCACGATTGCTTGGTGCATTCCGGCATGTTACGGTATTGCACGCATCACCGTAAATAGATCGCAGACGAATGATGATTTTTACTCCTACTGTCTTGGTAAAAGAGGCGTCAGCAACGGTGGTATCGCTTCGATCGTATTCGATCTTATCGTACCCATTTCAGTTTTCGTGGTTGGTTTCATCCTCATCATCCTGAATATCCACGTGCTTCTCATTGCATTCCGGCAATCCAATCGGATCGCCGACATGACGCGCGCATTGGACGCGCATCATCAGAACGCTAACAACGAGAACAATAATGCGCGTCACGTCAAAGCAACCAAAATCATACTATCCATGGTGGCGTCTTTTCTTGTATGTTTCTTGCCTACGGGATTATTTCTCGGCCTTGCTACGCGCATCGACGACGACGTGTGGTATGTCACCGCTGATGACGTCGCTTATTCTCTCTTCTGCGTCAGTTCGGCGCTGAACCCGATAATATACTGTTCCCGTGATCGCGTTTTTCGAGTGAACTTGATCGAGTTCATACATTCGTTAAAAATAGCTGTCCAAAACAGTGTAAGATAAAGAAACAAACTGCAATAAACTTGTCACAGTGACATAAAGACAAATTGGCCCTCAAGCAAATGATGTCTAGGTCTAAAAATGGTCTAAAGTGTATGTCACTGATGTTATTTTTCAAACTAGAAAACAAGCAATTGTTAATAGCAATAACCTTTAAAGAGCGGGCGGGGAAGGCGACCCTGCACGACCTTTTTGTAGCATCTCGTGCACGCGTTTCCATTGAAAAAAAAACAAAGGCCTGTAACTGTAAAAAAGACACAAACTCGCGGCTCATTTTAAGAAATGGATGTTTGAATTAGAATTTTTGTCATCTTCTCAGGCATTATAACCTTTTACTGCATGTGTATGAGCATACGAATACTTTGCCATCAAAGTTGTGTAAAATATCACGTCATTGCATAAAACTTTCCGCTTTTTTTTTCTTTATTTCTATTTTTCTTAATAATTATTATTATTTAAACATTTTATTTCTAATAATATTATGATTACTTGTAAATAGTTTGATACACACACACAGATATATAACATATACAGAAAGGGAAACCCGCTTTCAGTGATATAGATTTCACAATTATTAAGCATGTACAGCAAAAACTGTGGTGTTAACCGGTGTACAAATAGAGGACCACACCAGTTATTTTACACCGGTGTTTAATTGGTGGTGTTAGTTTTACACCTACAGGTGTTATTACAACAAATTTGGTTGTTACATTTACACTCTTTGGTGTTATGTTCAATCTCTAGGGTGTAATTTTAACATCTCAGGGTTTGGTCCTCTATTAACACCAATTGGCGTCAGTTTTGACACCACAGTTTTACAGTGTAGTTTTACTATGAATTTGATACTTATGGTAAGAGTGGAATATCATCTTTTGCAAATAATTCAAGCATGGCAGATCACAAACAATCAATATGGAGACACAATCAGACCGAATTGTGGCGAAGCTCACGCGTGAATCTGAATCCACTCTCATTTCAGGGATCAGTGAGAGAAACTTCACAAAGAGTACAGAAGAAATGCTAATGAGCCAATCGTCGAATAAGCAATGTTTTCGTATCACGAACCAGTCTTGTCCATTTTTTTTCTGCGCAACCTGATTTTGACATTGATATTTCAAACTATAGCCTCGCTCACTGCTGCGTGAAGTGTTCGTCTCGTATTAGGTTTCAAAATAAAGAGGAATACTTGAATTATATGATTATGTAAATGAAATATCACAATTAATTTGTCTTTGAAATATAAAGACATGGGAATCCCGATTTTTTTGGGGGGCGCACTTTATAGGTGTTGACGTCTCTACGGCTCAGTGGATAAGCCTCTGCACTTTGAACATACATTATGGTCCGGGGTTCAATTCCCACCGCCTCACTCGCGTACGTCCTTTGGTAGAGCGTTTCGTCTACAGATTTGCTACTCTCCACCCAGGTGAAGAAAAGGGGTATCCGGTCAGGAATTTCTTGAATGCTCAAGTACCTGATCAGGATAGATAACCATACTAAAGCCGGGTATAGTATTCTGCGCTTAGAAACCTTGTATCAGGCGCTATAACATATATTCTTTTAATTTTGCGAATTATTTTGATATATTATTATTACTATTGTTATTATCATCATCATTATTATTATTATCATTGATACTACATGTACAATGAAATCGTGTAGTACAAGTAGGTTTCACGGTACACCGTGTATCTTCTTGGGCATGTGTTGGTCCTGAAAAGGACCAGCCAATCTCTTTGAAGTCGAGAAAGAATTGTAATGATCGAAATTCTAAAAGCAATATTTAGGACGAAGTCAAGTTTATCCGAGAGATTGCGACCAACATGTACGAGTAGTCTAACGAAATTATACATGATCGATGTACATGTATAATTAAATATAAGTTTGCAGCACTTGAAGAAGGAAAGATAATTGTTTATATTCCGTGCCTTTGTACTTAATGATCGCATTCACTCATCCAAGTACTCACATGTAAAGTTTGCAATGTAAATAGGGGAATACAAGTCTACATGACCGTGAATTCACGCTAGAGCCTTATATGTTTGTCATAACAGATATTTGACAAAATGTTGAAAGTCTGAAGGCTTACAGAAGTAGCTATGAGATGTGTTGCGTGCTTTTCATGTTGTTAAGGGTACCACTGTGAAGGTGCCGAATGATGGTGGAATTTGGTTGGCATGGCGACCTACTGCCAATATACTCCAGTGAATATTCATTGTCACATACGGGAGGAGACAAATTGTTAGTAGTTTTTTGACTTCCGAATAACCTCCTACATTTATTATTTTTTCAAATATAAAACAAAAAATATTACATTTGAAACATTCACAATAAAGTAAAAGCTTCGCTAGAGAGCTAACAACAACCAAACAAACAAGTTGGTCACGGACGGACCGTTTCAATGTCACTAGTTTTTATCATATTATTGTATATCATAATAATATTCTAAGTTTTTTCTCGTTTATATATTCTGTAGCATTTTTTTCTAAATATAGTGTATGTCTGTAGTTCATCTCGCAATGAGTAATTATCATTACTGACAACCATTTTTTTGCCACTTCGAATTCCTAAATAAGCTACAATTTGGCAATGAGAAATGAGCTCTCATCTAACAGAGGCCACGGAAACGGGGGGGGGGGGGGGCTTCAGCCCCCTACTTTTTTCAAAAACCATGTGCAAAAAAGTAAAAATGACCATGATTTTTTGCTTGGTCAGCCCCCCCCCCCACTTTCAGCTCACCCCCGCACTTTCAAAACCGTTCTGCGGCCCCTGTGTAAAATGATTTTATATATTTTTTAACATTAAATGACCCAGAATCTCGATTGTATAAAAATAATGATTTGTACATAGGGGATGATCAGCATGTGATATGGAGCACACATGAACCAAGTACAGCCATGTTAGCAGTCATAAAGTTAGATTAAGGGGGCTTTCACACTTGCTCGTGCGATCGTCTGCCATCATTTGGTCACAATTTATGTTGCACACAATCGCAACGGTTGTAAGCAGTCGTACCACCAATTGTGATAGGGGCTTTAAAATGTCATATTTTTCATCTCTGGCGTTCCTCCTTTTGCCTATACAGGTTTTCCCCTTCATCGCTTAGAATGCATTCAACTAGTTGCAAAGCAGGGCATGTCATGAAACTTTTGCTGATTATCTCATTATTAACATTGATACAATGATATCGCATATCGTCATCATTCAGGTCATAAATTACTCATTAGTGTTGCATAGGTGCCAATTACATCACATTAATCTACATGTATTTTAATTATTCATAGCCCATTGGAGTTCTTCTATAACCCTAAAAGGACTGGGTGTATTTTGAGATGTACTGAGGACGATTTCGGCTGCTGTTCGCACGATTGCGTTGAAATTTGGCACGCACAATCTTTCCCACATAAACTGCAAGCCAGTATATAAAATTTTTTTTTTTTTTAATATTTATCATGAATATCATGGGTTCGAATCCCAGCCATGGCGTAGTTTCCTTCGGCAAGAAATTTATACACATTGTGCTGCACTCGACTCAGGTGAGGTGAATGGGTATCCGGTAGGATTCCTTGAATGCTTTAGCGCCTATGTGGCCGCTCAGCTACAGCTGGCGTAATAATAATATACCAAGTATATTTCAACGCCTTGAGCACATAATCAATGTGGATTTGGCGCTTTAGAAATACTCTATATTATCATTATTATAAAATATGCAAATTTATTCGTGAAAAACATTATCTGCATATTTAACACCCAATTTCACTTCAAATTTTAATTCTTCTACCAGATGTCATCTTTGTAATCTTCTTAAAAGGTTTCAACAAAGAAAAATTGCAAAAGACAAAGTTTTCCCTATTTCTTTGATTTTACAATTTCTTATGTATTTCATTTTTTAAATGGGAATTATCACAGACCATTTAAAAACTAAATTAAGCCTTATTAATTAAGTAGACCAATTAGAATGAAAAATAATCACCCTTTTATGAATTTCATCTCCCATAGACTTTGTACACATAGAAAAAAATGAGCCAGTTTTGGCATGACATTTTCTCATAATTATTTCTGTCCCATATTTCTTTGCATGTTTGTAAAATTGTAATTGTTTTCTGATGTATTGTATTTGTACTTTTTATATTGGTCAAATGAATAATAATAACATTATATCTAATAATAAAAAGTCATGTGGCGTCGCGATTCTATACCCGTACATCACGAATTTGGTCTAAAAAATTGCGCGAGACTTCAAAGAAAAAAAAATCATAAAATTTTGATGATGTATTTCTAGGGTTAAAATTAGCTGATTTGGTTACTCGTTTCCAGTGCATGTGAATACTTTAAAGCATTTGCATTCACATAAACAGAACACCTGGAGAGCGTTTCATGAAAGGACTTGTCAGACGTTTTATCCGACAGTTACTATAGTAACAGTGCTTCTCAACCAATCAGAATCCAGGAAAGTGATCAGATCTGACAACTTGTCGGACGAAAATATTGATGAAACGCCCCCCAGGCCACCTGTTTAAGATAAGATTGATAATCATGTTTAGTTGAAGGTAGTCTGCAGGCACAGACCCTGATTGAAACTGTTTTAAAGTGGGTCTTCCTACAAAGACTAGCACATATAAAACTTGCTGTTTCAATTCAGTCATTGTAGGCTTTGCATTCAGACCCCTTAACTGGAGTGAAGGGTCTACACAAACACACACACACTCTCTCACCAAAACACACAATCACAAAAACAAACACACACACCCCACTCCCACAAAAACAAACACACACACAACCTCTCACAAAAACAAACACACACACAACCTCTCACAAAACACACCCTAACTCTCACAAAAACACACCCTAACTCTCACAAAAACACACACACTCCAGTGACTCTACACACCCTCTCACAAGAACACACACCCATAAAAAACACCCACCAACTCACACGCACAAAGAAATTGCACAAAAATGGTCCAGTCTATACAGTTCATTCCAGCATATACATATTCATTTTTGCATATAATACATTTAATTATATCAAGGCTTGGAGGCACATTTACATTGGATATATATATATTCTTTGTATAAGTCCTACATGTAAGAGAGGCACATAAACAAATATCTACAGTTGCATGCAGTGTATTAAATATACATTTTCAATTTCAGCAATAAAACACATTTTTCTTTACATAACACTAACAATGGACCGAAAAGAAGTGAAAGCAAAAAAAAAATATCAGTTTATAATTATTTATTCATGATTACATTTTCATTATTGAGATAAAGATCTTTCACTTTATTTGATGAAACTTGAAATATGGGTATGTGTACTTGACACATGAGTGGAGAAAGAGAATTCAAAGTAAAGGTATCAAAGGGGTACTCCGGGCTGAATAACATGGTCTTTCCATATACACGAGGAAATGCAAGAACTGTTACCACGGCTAGGATGATAGGATCCTACTTGGGTAACACACATTTTGTCATATCTCAACCAAAGCAGGGCAAAATTGCCAAAAATATACAGTACAGAAGAATGGTCTGCTCGTTGAGAAGAGCACTTGCAGCTGTAATCCATGAAATTTTCTTTTGATGCAGTCAAGAATAATGATTACTGAGTAGCAATCATCATCCACTTGTCAAGCCACTACTGCATAGTTTGCCCTTAGCCCTTGACCGTTTGGGTCAAATATTTGGTAAAGTCCTGCGCAACTCGTAAAATGACCCTAGGTTTTTCATCACATGAGGCAAAACCATCGTTGGAGAAGGCAAACCCCTGTTACAAGCCATGGAAAACCTAAATCACGCGGGCCAGTTATTTAAGTATCTAAACATGTGTTTATTTTGCCTCGATGGGTCCGGAAAAAAAACTAAACCACAATTACATACGCAGCGTGCCGATTCAAGCAAACTTGTTCGCCATCGCATGCAGTCATTTTTATTTCTCTTTATTAATTTCCTTATTTCGGGCCGATTTTCTTTGTTCGAAATGAAAACAAATTAAATTGAATTTTAAAATACAATATGCCTTTGAAAACTTCATTAAATATCAAATACAATAATTCAATTCTGAAAGGCCTACTACAGGCAGAGCTGCTCTTACGTAATATCAGAGCTGTTATTAATGGTCTTACCCCTATGGCTTGCCTGCGGAGGAGAAATGTTACAGAAGAGGGATTATCGGGCGATTCAGGGTTGATAGCGCTTCGAAATGAAATATCTTGGTTCCTCCAACGAGGATTTTGTTCTCGGGATATATGACAACAGCAAAGCCCTGAGCTAGTGCAGTCGCCTCTCCAACAAGGGTTTGACGTAATGTTAAAATGGCCCTCTGGTCTTCATTTGTCAAGATGCTAAATCTGAGTAGCAATCATTTATTTGTCGAGCCATTATTATTTGACCTTCGACCTTGATCCATGGGGTCAAATGTTCAGTAAAGTCGTATGTAACTAACAAAATGACCTCAGGGCTATTATCGCTATAATGGCCCTCTGTTGTTCATTTGTCAAGTTGCTTGATCTGAGTAGCAATCATCATCCATTTGTCAAGCCACTGTTGCATCGTTTGACCTTCTACCCTGACCCAAGGGGTCAAATGTTGGGCCGGCTGGTCCCACCTGCAGTAACAGAAGAACACAGTTTGATGATAATATATAAAGTGATTCTAGAACATCAATTTGAATAAAGAAGCACATCTCAATTTGTGCGTTTCATAATCCATGCGCCACCGTCGTTCAGTTTATGTCTAAAAAAAAATCCTGAGACATACAAAATACCATTGGCTGAATGAGAATTGGAAAATCAAAAGACTTAATTGATTGAACAATGAAAGATTCTCCAACTTGTGAAATAATCTTTCATTTTATCTGAAAAATGATTTCAAAGTTTGAAAGAGAATAAGCTTTAGATTTATCCAAACTTTACACAAACTTCAAAGTAAAGAAATTCTCATCAATCAAAAAATAATTCAGTGAAAATAACTGATTTCAAAAGAAAATCCATGAAAAAATGAAATACTCCAAAGATTCTTTTTTGCCCAATCAGTCGTGGGCCTTGCAGCCACTGTGCAGCACTAGATCGGTGTGGCTGTATTCCTTGAAGTTGTTTGAACGCCAAACAGGGAAGCAGCAACTCCCATCTTTTATCTGACCAGCCGGGGCTTGAACTCCTGACCTCTACCAACTGAGTCAACATACTGGTCACCAACACACACATAATATTGTTCAATTACGATTAAGAAAAAAATCCAACTTTCAACAATTATGTAAGCCATCTATTAAAGTTTGTGTACTGTTTGGATTATGATTGGGAAACTTTATTTAAAAAAAAAATGAAATTACTAAAAGGTTGGAAAATGCTAAATGCACATGAGAATACAATCCATGCATAGATATTGATTTATTAAAAGGCTGTATAGCCATTTGCTGTTCTTCTTACTACTTCTTACCTGTGATATGAACAGAAGAATTATTCCATGAATCATCTTGTCTGTGATTTTCACTGACAAACTTGCTCTGAGCCAATCAGATGCAAGGATTTCAGTAGCTTTTAACAGCTGGCAGTGAAAACAACCAACTTTTTGTTCCCTGAAATGCTCCCATATGGATTACCTAATTGATTTTGTCTCTGTTTGTACATGCCAGGAGATGCGTCTACATGACTATTTGCAGATTTGCTTGTGTTGGTTCAACAGTGTATTATTGGATTATGATGTATAATATTCACTCAACTCTCCAGAGTAATATGTGCACAGGAGAGGTTTGGTGTGTATTAGCATATATCTAAAAGGGTTGAATTCTGTCAGTAGATCTATCCAGGTTTGAGCAGTAGGAATTGCAAATAAACTGTAAAATCAGTTATTAAATTAGAAACCGGAAGTTTCTAGATCCCTCTCTGCAGTGTGTACAAGAAGCTGACAATTAGGTGCATGTATCAACATGGACATTATCAAGGCCATTGTGCATTTTACACTATTTTCCTTTGCAAATAAATTTTTCATCTTTCTGAAACTTAATGGAATCATTATTAATAACCACAATCATCATCATCATCATCACCATCACCACCACCACCACCATCATCATCATATTAATGGTTTGTTGGCTCACTTGGTAGAACGTCTCTATCACAATCGGGTGGTCGGGTGTTCAAGCCCCGGCCACGCCAGACCAAAAGACATTAAAAGATGCTGCCACCCTGTTTGGCTTTCAACGATTTCACACGATTAAAGTGATAGAGTAACATTGATCTAGTGCTACACTGTGGCTGCCGGGCCAATGATAACAGCAAATTGAATTTGCAGAGAATTTCTTTATAAAAACAATAAAATATGTATTTTTCAGATATTCGGATCATCATCATCACCACTATCATTAACAACCATCACCATCATCACCACCGTTATCGCAAAATCACCACCACTATCACCACTACCATCATCATCATAATCACCATCATCACCATCATCATCATCACCACCATCATCATCATCATCATGATCATCATCATCATTACCATCATCATCATCACCATCATCACCATCATCATCCTCACCATCATCATCACCACCACCACCAACATCACCACTAACACCATCACCACCATCATCATTACCATTCTCCTCATCATCAAACCCCATAAGTATCTTTCTCCTCCTCTTCCTCCATCTCCTCATTAATACTCATCTTCAAAATATACTTACCAAGCAGTGACATGTTCTCTTGACTTCATACAATGGCTCATGGCACTGGTAGCCTCAGCTAGTCTTTTCTGCAGGACAGGCAGAAGTCTTCTGGTCTGTTCCTTAGCATGAGACTCCACATCCTTACATAAACCTGTTAAAGAGAAATGAAAGTAGTTGCAGTGAACACCGATTTCACGAGAAAGTCTGTAAAACCAGCCTTAATCGTCTCTTTATCATCGAGGATCTAGATCTGGTACAGTTACGTAGGCTCAACTTTGTGAAATCTTGAAATCTACGCTGAAAAATGTTCACACTGAAGATCACCAACACAGATAAGCGCATGTGGGACAGTGTATTATTATTGCTTTGTATGTCGGCCAGACGCTTGACCTGAAACCCGTGCTTATTTGCTAATTTCTCACAATTACACAATTTCTTCCAGAATCCTTTGGCACAAACAGACACTTTGGTGGTCATTTCATTGGATTCTGTACGAACTCATTTTGAAATCGTTACCACAACTGAAATTTATCTTTAAGAAGGCATTGACAGATAATTAACTTATGTTGTGTTTGATTATTTGTGATTTTAGAATTCTATTTTTCTTTACTCTGTAGTAACACGGAAATAATCATATTTTTCTTTTTCAATTTGGTTCCCATCATGCTGCACTCAATGAAGGAGAGGCGAATGGGTTCCCGGCTGGAAACATTTGCTCGAGCTAAAGCAGGGTAATAACAGTAGTTCTTGATTAGTTCTTGATAGAGGGCGCTATATAAATGTTTATTATTATGAAAATTTGTTATAAATTTATAATTACCCGGCAGGATTAATTCCTTGAATGCACTGAGCGCTGGAAGCGGCTAGCTCGAGCAAATGCTGGGGTTCTAATAATAGTAGTGCACCTCAGAATAGATTAGTTCTAGATAGAGGGCGCTATATAACTGGTTATCATTATTATCAAAATTTGATTTTAGTTTATTACCCAGCAGGATTAATTACTTGAATGTGCAGTGCTGGAAACGGCTAGCTCAGGCTAAAGCTAGTGCGCCTCGGAATAGATTATTTCTAAATAGAGGGTGCTACATGAATGGTAAATTGCCAATTCGTGTCCTGCCAACTCGTCCACTCACCAAATGGTCTACCGTCATTTAGTCTAATGCCATTTCGTCCATCAACATTTCCTCTAACAACCATTTGGTCCAATCATCACTTCGGCCAATTACTAGTTCATCTATGACCATTTCGTCTCATAACCAGTTGGTCTACAATATCCATTCAATTTTCATTCATTTTGGCCAATTAAGACAAAGTTCAATTAGACCAAATGGTATATGGACTAAATGGCTATTGGACCAAATGGTTATTAGACGAATTGGCGAGTGGAATAGATAGATATCAAACCATGTGGATAGTGGATGAACTGATGGTAGACCAATTACAGTAGCCGAGTTGGTAATTAGATGAACTGGCATTAGGCCCATCGAAAATAAACCACATAAATGCCTATTGTTATTATTATCATTATTTTTTGAAAAATATTAATTTCAATGTCAATCAATCTGACCTTGAATGTGCTTGATGATGTCTTGACCGGTTTCCTCGCTGTTGCCATAGTAACCAAGGACCTTCTGCGATTCAAGGATCCCCTCGATGTCCGCCATCTCTATTTTCAGTTCCGACAGATAGGGGAAGAGACATTCTGGGGCCTGAATGACAAAGATGGCAATCATTGGGAGCTGATTCTTCAAATGTAGACACTTTTCATTGTAAATTTAATCTATAAATGGCAGATTTGAGATTGTACCTTTCACACATTTTATGATGAAATATCAAATTTTGTATGACAGTGTAGACAAATTTTGAAATAAATGGTCTGGCCATAGATTTTTCTTTTCTCTCGAAACTTTTTATTGATCAAACAATCAGTATGTACAACAATAATCATAACATCAATCACATTTACAATGGCACAGGCTACAAACAAACAATACAAAACATACATCACAGTACATGAAAAGTGGGTAAAAAAAAAGTTATCTGTATATCAAGGATATAATCAAAATATTTTTTCAACAGGGGTCCACTTTTTATAGTGCAATCCTTCAATATGCCTCTGTTTTGCAATGTTAAGTTTAATCGGCTTAGTATTAGAAACGAAAGATACATGTATTAGCCCTCTAATACATGGTTTTGGCCATAGATTTACCACCATTCATCTATTTTCATAATCATCATCACCATCATCATCCTCCACATCATGCTCCTCCTCATCATCATTATCACCCTTATCATCGCCATCTTCAACACCATCTTCATCATCAGTATCTGATCACCATCACCGCCAAGACCATCATCATTACAGCAGACTTGTTCACATTTATTTTACAGTTTCTGATTTCATTACCCATAATCCTCATCATCATTGTCATCAACATCATCATTGTAATCATAATTATCCCCCTCCTCCCCTTCACCATCACCATCACCATCATTATCATCATCATTGTCCTCCTCCTCCTCATCATTATCATCATTATCATCATCATCATCACCATCCTCCTCTTCCTCATCATCACTACTTTTTGAGCATCAATACCTTGGTCACATTTGCTCTACGGCGGCCGTACGGCGAGTCAAAAACAGCCGTTTTATTCATTTTGATTCAAACCACCTATATGTAAAAATGTTAAAACGGCTGTTTTCGACTTGCCGTATGGCCGCCATAGAACAAATATGACCAAGGTATAAGTGTGGCAATGAATTCAAAGGTCAAGTCCACCTCAGAAAAATTTTGATTTGAATCAATAGAGAAAAATCAGACAAGCACAATGCTGAAAATTTCATCAAAATCGGATGTAAAATAAGAAAGTTATGACATTTCAAAGTTTTGCTTATTTTCAACAAAATAGTTATACGAACAAGCCAGTTACATCCAAATGAGAGAGTCGATGATGTCACTCACTCACTATTTCTTTTGTTTTTAATTGTTTGAATTATACAATATTTCAATTTTTACGAATTTGACGATTAGGACCTCCTTACCTGAAGCACAAAATGTTAAAATAATGGAATGCCACGTGTTCAGGGAGGAATGAAACTTCATTTCACATGACAATGACGAGAAAATAAAAATATTTCATATTTCATATAATAAAATACAAAAGAAATAGTGAGTGAGTGATGTCATCAACTCTCTCATTTGGATGTAACTGGCTCGTTCATATAACTATTTTGTTGAAAATAAGCGAAACTTTAAAATGCTATAACTTTCTTATTTTACATCCGATTTTGATGAAATTTTCAGTGTTATGCTTGTTGAATTTTTCTCTTTTTATTCAAATCAAGTTTTTGTTGGGGTGGACTTGTCCTTTAAAAAGGTGCTGGTGTGCTCCAATACTAACCTTGTACATGGGGTAGTTCAAGGCCGCCAAGATCTCCTGCAAGACTCCGCCTCCCGCTGATGGTGATTGGTTAGACAGGCGATTGATTGACAGCTGACACACAGGAACATCCTCTCCACTATCATAGGAGCAAAGGAAAAAGAATACACCATGGCAGCTCATAAATAATGGATACACCTAAATTCATCATAATCAACTTTGATAGCTGCATCCTTTTTTTTGAAAAAGATGAAAACTGGATCTCAATTGAATACTTGGGCAAGATGAGAACATAAATGTTGACAGACCTTCTTCATTTCAAGTACAAAATGATATCACCCCCCCTCCCCCTCAGATCTTGACCTTACTAGAGGGCGATTCCATGCTAGAAAAATCAGCAATTTTCACAACATTTTCCAGCCTGCTGTCCAAACGAACGAAGAACTTCAATTTGCTTTTGGTAATATTAAAGTTAAACTGCGAAGACATGCAAAAAAACTGACAACCAACAACAAGAGTGAATAAAAATATGTTGTCCATGTTGGTAGGTGAATTAGAGCTTAAAATGTTGCGTGTCGTACAGGACATTTCTGCGTTCCGTACGACACACAACATTTTCACCTATAATTTACCCACCCATCAATTTTTCTGGGTTGGTTTTTTTAGTTTTTCACACGACTAGCCACTATAGCTTTATCATTGAAAAAACAAAATATTTTATTGCTCAAGCATTCGGCTAGGAAACTAGAAATTGATGTCAAAATGTCCCGCAAGACACGTATGGAATCGCCCTAGAGCAGTAATCTGAAGATTACCAACCCCCTACCTATTACAACAGATCATGACCTGTCTAAATTAACCGACCTTTCTAGAGCAGTAATCTGGAGAAGATGAAGAGGGAGTGATGCAAAGAGGTCGACCTCCCTGGTGATGCGATTCAATCAGCATTACCTATATACCCCATTCACCAACCCCCTACCTATTATAACAGATCTTGATCTATCAAGAACTTACCTTTCTAGAGCAGTTATCTGGAGAAGATGAAGAGGGAGTGATGCAAAGAGGTCGACCTCCCGGGTGATGCGATTCAATCAGCATTACCTATATACCCCATTCACCAACCCCCTACCTATTATAACAGATCTTGATCTATAAAGAACTTACCTTTCTAGAGCAGTTATCTGGAGAAGATGAAGAGGGAGTGATGCAAAGAGGTCGACCTCCCGGGTGATGCGATTCTTTAGCTTGGTTGTCATGGTAGCAGAACCAGCTTTATGAGCACTGAGCTTCTGCTCGATGTACCTACCGAGCTACATGGATTTATAGAAAGGGAAAAAGAAGGTGAAAAGTAGAAGATGAGGAGGGGGAGGAGAAGGAAAAAAAAGTGAAGGAAAAGGAGGAACATCCATGTACATGTATATAAATTCACAATCTGGGGCCCCTAACACAAAGCTTAGCAATGAACGTAAAACATCTTTCTACAATTGATTCCATTGACTAAACTGTACAATCGATCGTAAAAATGAAGTGTACGATTAATCGCTAACCTTTGTGTTACGGTACCATGACGGTAATTTTTGTTCATGGTTACTGAAATAAGTGTTTGGAAGGTGGCTTCAACAAAGTAAATATTAGACAAAGGGATAGTTGAACCAAATGGTTATTTGACAAAAATTGATAATAAACCAGGGCTCGAATTAAGAATTTAAAGGGGCAAGGCCATTTTTTAAAAGGGCACTTAAGGGAAAGGGCAGGCAGTTTTCACTTTATGGGACATCCAAGGCCACCAAAAAACGGGCATCAATACTAAATGCACTTTTCAATGGGGCACATGCACTGGATTACCGCAGGGCACCAAGGCCACAGAAAAAAAGGGCAGTTATTTTGGTCTTAAGTCCACAAATATTTGAAAGGGCATCAAGGCCATTTCTGAGGGCATCCAAGGCCATGGCCTTGGATGGCCTTGGATTAATTCGAGCCCTGATAAACCAACTTGACTTTGCCATGAAGGTGTTAGACAATGTAAGAGTTTTTTTTTTTCGGGGGAAAAACAACACATCCCGCTATAGCCTCCTCTTGCATTACAGGCAGCATCATCTATCTTTGAGTCTACAGTAGTTAACATGGGCTGATTTTGCGATGCCCGCTTTGATGACCAAATTTAAAACTTACTTTCATTGAGTCATCCTCTTTCTTTCGATTTATGCTTGATGCATTCCTCAATCATTTCAGCAGGTAAATTATCTAAGAGTTTTAATTATAATAATAATATGGGGTATTTATATTGCGCACATATCCACCCTGTTGGGTGCTCAAGGCGCTCCTATATTACCCGGCTAAGCTAGGCGTTCATAGCGCACACAGCTTTTCAAGGAATTACTTCCTACCGGTACCCATTTACCTCACCTGGGTTGAGTGCAGCACATTGTGGATCAGTTTCTTGCTGAAGGAAATTACGCCATGGCTGGGATTCGAACCCACACCCTCTGTTTCAAAGTCCGAAGACTAATCCACTGGGCCACAACGCTCCACGTTTTGGCAACCAGTCAACTAAAAATCACCAATGATTTGTCCTGACATTAGTGAAATACTGGCTGTGTACGCCCACTACAATAGATTAAGTGTAGCTACCATTGGGAAGGCAGGTGTGTGTATTAATATTGCGTCTCCCAGATCCGGATTGGTGCTGGTCCCAACGTGTCCAGATAAGAGAGGTCGGTTATTATGGAAATCCAACAATGTCATAATTTTTTTCTCCAGGTAATTTGCACAATGTCCTTTGTTAAAGGTCAAGTCCACCTCAGAAAAATGTTGATTGAATCAATAGAGAAAAATCAGACAAGCACATTGCTGAAAATTTCATGTAAAATAAGAAAGTTATGACATTTCAAAGTGTCGCTTATTTTCAACAAAATAGTTATATGAACGAGCCAGTTAAAACCAAATGAGAAAGTCGATGATGTCACTCACTATTTTTTTTGTTTTTTTATTGTTTGAATTATACAATATTTCAATTTTTACGAATTTGACGATTAGGACCTCCTTGCCTGAAGCACAAAATGTTGAAATAATGGAATTCCACGTGTTCAGGGAGGAATGAAACTTCATTTCACATGACAATGACGAGAAAAATAACAATATTTCATATTTCATATAATGAAATACAAAAGAAATAGTGAGTGAGTGATGTCATCAACTCTCTCATTTGGATGTAACTGGCTCGTTCATATAACTATTCTGTTGAAAATAAGCGAAACTTTAAAATGTCATAACTTTCTTATTTTACATCCGATTTTGATGTAATTTTTAGTGTTATGCTTTTTGAATTTTTCTGTTTTTATTCAAATCAAGTTTTTGTTAGGGTGGACTTGTCCTTTAATATTGTGTCTCCCAGATCCGGATTGGCGCTGGTCCCAACGTGTCCAGATAAGAGCGGTCGGTTATTATGGAAATCCAACAATGTTATAATTTTTTTCTCCAGGAAATTTGCACAATGTCCTTTGTTGAAGGTCAAGTCCACCTCAGAAAAATGTTGATTGAATCAATAGAGAAAAATCAGACAAGCACATTGCTGAAAATTTCATGTAAAATAAGAAAGTTATGACATTTCAAAGTGTCGCTTATTTTCAACAAAATAGTTATATGAACGAGCCAGTTAAAACCAAATGAGAAAGTCGATGATGTCACTCACTATTTTTTTTGTTTTTTTATTGTTTGAATTATACAATATTTCAATTTTTACGAATTTGACGATTAGGACCTCCTTGCCTGAAGCACAAAATGTTAAAATAATGGAATTCCACGTGTTCAGGGAGGAATGAAACTTCATTTCACATGACAATGACGAGAAAAATAACAATATTTCATATTTCATATAATGAAATACAAAAGAAATAGTGAGTGAGTGATGTCATCAACTCTCTCATTTGGATGTAACTGGCTCGTTCATATAACTATTCTGTTGAAAATAAGCGAAACTTTAAAATGTCATAACTTTCTTATTTTACATCCGATTTTGATGAAATTTTCAGTGTTATGCTTGTTGAATTTTTCTGTTTTTATTCAAATCAAGTTTTTGTTGGGGTGGACTTGTCCTTTAATATTGCATCTCCCAGATCCGGATTGGTGCTGGTCCCAACGTGTCCAGATAAGAGAGGTCGGTTATTATGGAAATCAAACAATGTCATAGCTTTTTTCTCCAGGAAATTTGCACAATGTCCTTTGTTAACAAAGAGGAGCACGATGAATTTTCAAGAAGACAATGAATGTATCATTATACATTACATCTGGAAAATATATTGAACAAACATGCATTTTAGATGTTGACGTTACTGGCCTTCCATAGTTGTGGTTGATTGCATCGTTACTCTTTGAAAGACGATGCCCAAGTGTACACAACATGTTCAAAGTAAATATCGAATGCAGATTCAACATACCTCTTTTTGTTTATCTTCTAGTTTCTTTCTCCCATCCATGTTCTGTCTGACAAGAACTTGAATGAGGTTCTGCTTCTGATCCTGCAAATTAAAGGGATCAATGAACATTGTGAGCAGCTGATTTAAAAAAAAAATCCTCAACACTAAGATGAAATATGTGTTCGAGTGCCAGTATTTGTCCTCAAAACCCCTGAAACACATCACAATATGGGATGAAAAAGTACAATTTAGAGACAAATAACGATTTATTAGCCTAATTTTGATAACCATCTCTGAGACCCATTTAGTCTACACCCAGATTTCTCAAATTCAAAAAGTTTGTTGGCTGTGGTGACTGCCTCTTGTATGTATTAACTCCTATGCATTATCAATAGAGAACTGAAGTGTGATGTCATCAATTTTCACTTTTTACATTTCAGCGTTTTTGATTCCAGAATTTGAAAGAGCGTGGTGAAAAACCCTGACTACCAGAATTTGGTGGGAATCGGTTAATGGGTGCCTTAGATATGACCTCAGGCTCAAGAATATATAATTACCTTTAATCACATTGAAGTCAGTGTATCATTGGCCTTGTTTTAAATGTTAGGAACTATACCTTGGGGCCCCATGGACCGATACCCACTAAATTTGGGTTAAGGGGGTTTTTCATCATGCTCTACCAAAATATGGTATAAAAAACACTGGAAAGCTAAAAAGATTTTTGTGACATCATCACTTCGGTTCTCTATATTATTCGTTACACTGTGCATTCAAGGTGTATTGTACACACTGTACACAGGTCATGCTGGGTTCATCAAGAGTTCATGTGTTGTAGCATAGATTCGCTCTATGCAAAGGGTCAATGTAACCAAACCTCATTGACCCTCAACCCTCATTTCAGGGTTAGAGCCTATGGCCCGTATTCTGAAGTCGGGTTTAAATTAAAATCGGGTTTAGAGTTGTGGTTTAAGTATGGATAGCCAGTTGTTACATAAATCACTAACAGTAGAGATATCATATTTCAGCTCATTTGGCTCTCAAATCATTCATAATTGTCTAGGAAGTATAAGTAGATGATTGTCTTCACCATCCATGAATCCGGAAAGAGCACAGTAAACATAAGAAACATACAACTTAATAAAAATTTTGACACATTTGGCTTCCAATAATTTTAGCATCGAGTTAGACCCGACTTAAGAATACAGGCCAGTGTATTTAGAACAACATGAGCCCTATTTCATCCTTCTGGCTATGAATGACACTTCAACTTACGCTTAGTCCTTTAAAATCCTGTATCTTCTGGTGCTTGGCATAGAGGGCCTCCTTGACCTGTCCCTCCGTAGCGGCGACCTCCGAAAGGTCATTCTTCAGGCTCCTCAGGCACTGGAGGGCGGCATTCGCAGACGATGCCTCTAGCTCCGTACTGAACAATTTTCTACAGAATAAGAAGTCACATTTTCATTTGCTTTGCAGCAATTTGAGATGCAAAAAACGGTGATGACATGACTACATTACTGCAATTGAGTTTAAGGTTTAAGGTCTTGGCTCGCAAATCTGCTGAAGTTACCTGGCAAGTTCCAAAGCACCTGGATTATTGCTGAACATAGCGGCTAGTTTTCCATCCACAGCTGCTGTTGTATCCACCAACTGTTTGTCCAGCTTCCAAGCTCGATTCCTACTCTTCTCTGCCTCCATGAAAGTGTGGATGTGGGAGGCTTGCTTCTCCTGAGAGACATTAAGTACAAAACAAAATCTCATCAAGTGGGAATGAATACATTTAAAAGGGAATACGACCTTGGTCATAAAATGTTGTATAATCATCATAATCAATCATTATCATCCTCCTCCTCATTACCATCGTACTCATCATTTACTTCAACACCGTCATCATAATCATCATCATCATCATCATCACCATCCTTCTCCTCATCATCATCACAATTATCATCAACGTCATCTTTAACATCATCTTCATCATCTATATTTGATCATTATCATTATCATCATCACCATCATCATCAACACCATCATCATCATCATCACCATCATTACCATCATCACTAAAACCATCAACATCATCATCATCATCACCATTCTCCTCATCATCATCATCATCATCATCATTCTCCTCATCATCATCTTCATCGCCATCATCACTAACACCATCATCATCACCATCCTCCTTCTCATCACCAATCTCCTCCTCATCATCTCCATCATCATCATCATCATTATCACCATCATCTCATCATCATCATCATCTTTTTCATCATCATCATCACAGTGCGGAGCAGGAGGATGACGTTGATGAGGAAGATGATGGTGATGAGAAAGAAGATGGTGATGAAGATGATGATAATGATAGTGGTGATGAAAATGATGGTGATGATGAGGATAATTAGGATGATCATCCTCCTCCTCATCATCACTATCATTATTCCGACTTCCTTACCTCAATCATTTGGTGCACACTCTGTAGCTGACTTGGTCCTGTTGACGTGTCTTGGTAAAGAGCTCCGGACTCATATCTAAATCTGGACAGGTGATTTAGAATAATATCACATCAAAGCATGAGCATAAGTGTATACATGAAGAAAGGCATCCACATCAATGGGGGTGTTGCAAGAAACTTACAATGGATCGCAACATTCGGAAGTAACTTTTGATTCCCAAATCAACAGAAAGTCATGCCTATTATTGCAAATTTGCGATTGATTGGTGGTGTGCTTCTTGCATCAACAAGCATTAATATGCTTGCTTTTTTGTTAGAATTATTGATATTGATTTGCGATTGATTGATGGTGTGCTTCTTGCATCAACAAGCATTAATATGTTTTTTTTTGTTAGAATTATTGATATTGATTTGCAATTGATTGATGGTGTGCTTCTTGCATCAACAAGCATTAATATGTTTTTTTTTGTTAGAATTATTGATATTGATTTGCAATTGATTGATGGTGTGCTTCTTGCATCAACAAGCAATATGTTTGCTTTTTGGTGGTTAGAATTATTGATATTGAAGTTCAGATGCTTCAAAAAATACAAAAGTTCGCGTGTTAATAATCATGGAATTTGCAGAAATTGATCTATCACTTTATCTTTTGCATCTGAAGTTTTCCACTGCTGGCAAATACTTCTTGCAGCATGCAATAACAATAAGCTTTTTATCTATACCTAGACAGATTGGCATCTCACGTGTAATGGCAGCCCCCATTACACACCTCACCATCAATTCTCAAGCATATAATTTTCACCCTTTTTCATTGGTGACCAACCCCATCTTCCCTGATCCTGAACCCCTCATTTCAGGCATCAGGGGAGCGTTTCATCAATATTTTCATCCGACAAGTTGTCAGATCTGACATCTTGCCATGATTTTGATTGGCTGAGAGGCACTGTTCCTATGGTAACTGTCGGATAAATGGGACTTGTCGGATAAAACGTCCGACAAGTCCTTTCATGAAACGCCCCCCAATTCTCAAAGAACCTTGTTTCATGTTATATACCAATTTCCGAACACCTGTATTTGCAGAGGGCCATCTAGTTCTTTCATAGCAAGTTCAGTTCTTAAGGAAATTGTGTCAGGTTTTGGGGCCGCACATCCCAACCTCTTTCCAACATCCCCCCCCCCAAAAAAATAAACACTGCATTGATGAGGAAGTCGGTGAAAAAACCCAATGAGAATAAAGACATACCTGAGTTCTTCAGCATCTTTCTTGATGTCAATGCCGGTCGTCATCTGTCTCAGGTCATGGGTCGTTTCCAAGGTGATGGTTGCTAAGGATTGGAGGACATCCTGTGGGGGATTCTCAGCCATGACCTTCTCAATCTCTGTCCAGATTTTGTCTTTACTTGATTGCCTAAAGGAACATTTAAAATATAGCAAATGGCAGCTGGAAAAGACTCACAATTTAGTTGAAGTCAAATACATGCTTATCTGTGTTTAGTGCTTGTGACCTTTGGAAGAATGGACTATACTATGTATCATTTTGGAGATTCCATTCCTTTTAAGAAAACACCAGTTCTTTGGTGCCTTCTAAGCAGACTTCCGTGACCATATACAGACAAATTGCTCAAATTAACAAACACCCAAAACTAAACATTATTTTTAAGGTTATTTACATACAATAGACAGCAGAACTTTATGGAACATTGATACTGATATACAGATGCTTTTAATTGATCAAAACGTTGGTATGACCACTGACCTAATGGTGACATGAACTACAATTAATTCCCTCACAACTTTTTTTATTACATTTTTCATTGAAATAGATCCAAACTATCGAAAATCACAATATTTACAAAGGATTTACATGATTTATAACATATAATTCACTTACAATGACTGCTGATTGTTGGAGTATTTCCCTTGTAACATCTCCCTCAGGAAAACAGTGATCTCACCGCATGCATCCCTCACATTTTTCTATGTAATGAATAGAAATGGAGAAAGAACTTTTACTATCTTCATATGATATTCGCAAGCACCCTTCACAGTAAGCCCTCCCAGAAAAAAGAAGAAGATGGTAATAAGATAATCTCAGGAATAAAGTGATATCACTGCATGCATCCCTCACATTCTTCTATTTAATGAAAAGAAATGGAGAACAGAAGAACTTTTACCATCTTCATACAATATTCGCAAGCACCCTTCACAGTAAGCCCTCAGAAAAAAAAAACGGTAGTAGGATAATTTCAGGAATAAAGTGATCTCACAGCATGCATCCCTCACATTTTTCTACGTCAACAAGAGAAATGGAGAATGAAAGAACTTTTACCATCTTCATACAAGGTGCATAAGAGTAACTACAATAGCAATTTGCCATTCAATAGTAACTACCATGGTAACATGAGCCATACAGCCAATCAGAATCAAGGATTCCATGAAAGTTACCACTGGATGGCGAAGTTACTATAACAGCAACCTTTATGCATCGGGACCCAGTTCTACAAACTTACACTCCTGAAGACGGACAGTCAACCTGTCCGAAGTACCTCAAGTACCTCTACTACTTCTGCTCATCATCTCTACTCGCCGAATCAACCCAGCACCTCCTCATCCATCCTACTACTCAAGCTATTTCAACCCATCAATCTCTTCTGGTTTACAGTCCTTTTCAGGGCTACATGTACATTCAAGGAAGATTACTCTACTCTCAAATTTCCACTTTCTCACCTATCCATTTCTTTTTCTTTTCTTCTTCTATCCACTGTTTCTATAATACTCCACATGGTGTACCGTAAACCACATCAGCGATTGTACATGTTACCATGCAAACCTTCAAACAACATCAAACTTTGGAACATCTGTAAGATGACACATCCTCTGGGCTACCTTATTTTCCCCTTTCAAACAAAAAAATTTCCCCCGTAAATCTGTATTAGACTTACAGTGCATGCAGTTTCTAACGTTGGCGAGTCTGTCCTTTCTCCTCTCTTTGTACCATGGCGACTGAAATACCTCTGATCTGATCTGCTGCCCTCGTTGCTGTATGTAAAGAGAGGTTATTCAATCAATTTCAAGTACGGAAATCCATCACTGTCATAATTCCTCATGGAGGAGAGTTTACCAACATCCCTTTGGAAATTGAGAAGAGCAAACTGATTAATCAAGACATTGAAGCTAGAGTAAACATCATACTCGGGAAAAAAATAGACAAAGGCATTCTAGATTAGTGGAAAGATCCCTGCAGAAAGAAAAATTGATATTTATCAAGATTTCAATCCAGGGGCCCATTAAAAGGAATTGCAACTGTTGTAACTTTGCCATAATGGCAACGTTACAGCAGTTGCAAGTCTTTTAAGAAACGGGCCCCAGGTGGGTGTTTCATAAGTTAGGAGCGACTTTAAGAATGGAATGACCGGTGACCTTTCTTGCGGAAAGTGATACACATCAGATTGCCTTTTGCGTTAAGTTCTTAAGAAAGTCGTTCATAAAGTCACTTGTAACTAACAAAAAGCTTCATGAAACACACAACAGGGGCCCGTAACATAAAGCTAAGCAATGATCGCAGAACATTTTTCTACGATTGATTGCATTGCCTACAATGTACGATCAATTGTAAAAATCAAGTGTACGATTAATCGCTAACCTTTGTGTTACGGAACCCAGGTCAGTTCAACCTTTCACACTACTGATAATGAACACTTTAAGAAATCAACACAAACCTTCCCGATGGTTTGAATTGCTGTAGTCTACCCTCAAGCCGTTTCTGATACTCCAAGTAACGGGCAGCATCGGCCTTACAGTCTGTTGAAAACTGCTTCAAAAGCGCCCTCTTGTGATGTATGCTTGACACTTTATCACAGCTTTGTTGATATTGTTCTTCTGTTGATCGAGAATAACAAAATAGCAAAATACATTTTGAGCATTTATGAATAAAATTGAATATTGAAATCACATGATCACTTTGAAAAAAAAAACGTTTCATCAAAATATTGCAATTTATGAAACTTACATGTGTGTTCTGACTCTCGCCTTGTAAACAGAGGGTCGTGTGTTTGAATCCCACCGCAATCTAGCGTCCTTTGGCAAGGCGTTAATCCACACTTTGCCACTCTCGTCCCAGGTGCTAAATGGGTACCCAGTAGGATGCGAAAGATATTGTATGTTTGATTTTGCCAGCGCCATAATGAGGCTGCGATGAATGCAAGGAATACTCCCCAGGGAGTGGAAATTGTGCACTTTTTGTGCAGGATTGAATATGCTGTAATGCGCTTTGAGCCATTCTGGGAAAAGCGATTTATAAAACTTGGCTATCATTAGTATGTTCTGCTAGCATAAAAATGTCCCAAATTATTAACTGTAAAGTTCATAAATCTTATTTTTTTAAAGAATTTTCAACCCACCTCCACCAATATTTTCTTTAATTTTTCTTCTTTCATCAAAGCCCATCTTTAGCTTACATAAATCCTCCAACATGTGGCTATCACTATTCTTTCCAATTCATTGCCAGATCACACCATTGCAAATAACCTAAAACAGCTACTTTGTGGAAGAAATTCAATGAAAATGTCTTTTTACAGGATAGATTTGGTGATTTTACAAGAAAATGTATTTGGATCGGCGCCTGATCATAATAAAATATCTTTATGGTTTTCCTCTTTGATATAATCTATTCCAATGCATGGACTGGGACGGACAATTTCAGGATACAATCCTAGTACATGTTGTACATGTATGTATGTATCTTGATATGCAATTCCTAAATTTGATACATTTATGATTATAAAATAGCCCTTAAATTTCACATATAGAAGGGGCTACATGTAGATAAGTTTAAATTGAATATTTAAATTTTCACAGAGAATTGGCAGTTGGAAGAGATCAACCGGCAGTGGCTATAAGTTTTTAAAGGCCTGGTCCCACTGAATGATGGATACAAAACGTGTTCATAAAAGACACATCGGACGAGCAAACTCTTGCGGGTGGCTCCATCCGTTTTCGTCGGCTCCAGAAAAAGTTTGTGAAAACATAACGGAAAAGAAAGGACTTGGGTAGTATGTACATGTATGGTTGTTCATCGGAAACTTTGCAGATGAAAACGAATGGAAGTAGATGACAGCTCTGATAGGGTTACTGGGGGTTTTAAATACTACGAGATGCATACGCTTGCATCCTTTCTAATTCTATTTCCGTGCTACTCACAATGTATAGATGTTCCATGTACGTTACCTTTCCTCCCTTTTCTGTTGTTCAGCTTCAGTGGATCTGAGTTGCGAGGATGCCCAGAGGATGCAGAGAGGATACAGCAGAAGTTTAACGTATGATAACAGACATGGAACTTGTTACTTCTACATGTTGCGGATTTACATCGTACCGGCAGAAAGTTCATCTGTTCTATAAGTTTTGTACAGCTCAAAACTTTTTTGCGCAGATGAAATCACAGTGGATGGATAGAGCGTAGGTAATTAAAACACATATGTTTTTACGTTTTACATCCGTGAATGCAGTGGGACTGGGCCTTCAGATTAAATGTTTGATGATACTGGCATATAAGTCATATTATTACCCCTTTACCAAAGTTAAATAAGATAGGCTTTAAAACCAACAGATTTAACTTCCTACCTGCTGATATAATCTGTTTCTCAAGCTTCTGTAAGAACTCATCAAGGTGCTGAATATCTGTCTTGACCCCGGTGACCTTGGCCTGCAGGTCCCTCCGTCTCTTGACCAGCTCCTCCCTCTCTGCTGAAAACTTGGTATCTCCCTGGTACCTGACCCTGTAGGATGAACTCTTGCTGTGCAGGCTTTTTCTGGGAGGTTCCATTCAGTCAAGGGGTACAACAGCAATTCTCAATAGAAGGTATTAATATCATGACACGGCATTGTTTGGATTCTATTTCTGTGTTCAATGCAACTAAACAAGACATTACATTGAAATAATTCACTCACTGACATTTTTACAACTGGTCATGCGTCATGAGCTCGCCCCCCCAAAAAGGGTGGTGCTGTTACACATTTTGGCTTCGTGCTATAGTAATTCTCAATTATTTTCAAAACCATAGAGGCTATTCAAACAAATTTAGTATCATTTTAAAGCTGAATTAATAAGGCAATAGCCTGAAAAGTTTCATTGCTGTAGACTTTATAGAACTTGAGTTATAGCTCTCAAAAGTCAGGACACCAGAGGTGATGAGGGGTGGTGCCGGAAGCGGCGCTCCCGGAAGCGGCGCCGCCTGTACAAAGTCAATGGGAAAACGCAATTTTTGGTGCAATTTTGGGGAAAACATCAATATTTTTGTCAAAACTTGGCCTAAACCTACAAACTTGGTATCAAATTAAAGCTAACATACTCTACTTTACTGTCTAATGATTGAAAAGTAGGTTTGGCCATGTCATAGACCTGTGTGATAAGGTTGAAACATAAAAATCTGATAAATTTGCAATGTCTTAATTTTGACATTTCTTCCAGATTGACACATATTTGAATGAGAGTTATTGTTTAGCACTAAACTTGCATCAATTACAAAAAATAACACTTCCTACAATTCTGAGGGGATGAAAATACTGCTTAGTATCAAGGCAAATCATCCAAATTATTAACTGACAAAGGTCAATGACCTTCAAACATCCAGAAAATGTGTTACAAATTTTAGAAGGTTTAGCATTATTTTCTTTAAAGCACCAAGTTTGTACATCTTCACTGATGTCTTATTACACATTCATGTATACATATTTCACTAAATAAACACACTGACATTAAACAATAAGTGTCTGTGTGAAATGGTCAAATTGACATAACCTACCTCAAATGCTATCATACCAAAGGACTGCATACTATATTTTGGCTTGAACTCATCAAAACCCGCCATGGCTTTATAAACTATCAAACACAGACTATGTGGATATGTGTGCAATTGCACTTTAGAAACTTCTTTCATGAAGCTGCAGTAGTCATATAGATATATGTATGTTTGTACATACAGCATCTGCAAACTTGTTTCAGTCTTTACTCCTGAACCTATAGACATTGTCTCTTGCATGTCATCATCACTTGGCAGATCATTGTAATAAGAGCCTCGGTAAGCAAATTGTGTAACTTACATTTCATGTGTTACTTTTCCTTTGAATTGTTTATGTACCTACATGTACCATCAATTCCTTTTAAAATGTAAATAACTTATTAATTTTGATGTACAAGGCAAAGAAAACCCAACAAATGTTGGTATTGCAAGCATTATAACACCTGATATATAGAATACGATTTCTGAAACGCATGATTGTTTGGGGCTAAAGTCGGGGTCAATTTTCAGATCACTAATTGAACATGAACCCTACACAATTATATATGGTTAGAAAGGTCTGAATGTGTTCTGTCATAATATAGCATTATTTTTGTCATAGGGGGACTACACAAAATTTTATGACAAAAACCATGAGATTAAAAAAAATATCAGAATCTCCCTATTCAAGTCCATGTAAAACTGTTGCCTTACACCTAATGCTATTTTTGAGTGCATATTTGGATTCCTTGTGCAATTTCCTTTCAGAAAATGTATACTTTTGCTATCATAGGGTGTATACTTTGTCAAATAAATGTTTTTAAAGTTGAAAGTGCGTCGCGGAAGCAAAAATCACCATGTAACGCAAAAGGGGGCGACCTCATGACACATGACCATCTGTTTCTATTGCAAGTTCATAAACAGGGACAAAGCATCAACAAAATAATAAAATAGGGACATTACCACATTTCCAAAATAACATGACAGACCAACATCCACAAAAAACAAAGACACAGTCATTAATATTGCTTGTTGTCTTTCCAAAATAGGGACTGCCTATCAAACAGTTGGCAATTATGCATTTTCTATAACTGGTTAATTATAAAATAATTGTAAAAGAACAAGAACAAAAAGCAATCCTATAGTTTTTAATCATGACATAAATAAAACAGAATAATTCAACATTAATTTCTGACAGGATTTTACGATGATTTATCCTATGAGCAAAAAGTTAACTTTGAAAATGTTTAATGATAGAATGAGATAAGATTTTAAATTCAATAACAATATACAAATAGCGAAATGGCATGAGTACGATGGTGCAAGATTTTTGCATGAGGTGAAAGAAAGATGCTCTATTCAACATGGCATTAGCCGAGTTGAATAGTGCATCTCTTTCTTTCACCAAATGTGAATTCTCGCACCATTGCATAAATAAGAATATTCGCTATGTGTGTTATACAACACCTCAGAATTTAGCGAAAATACGAAAAAACAAGAGATTACCCTTGTAATAATCTATGAAAAGGGAGCAAAAATACTGAAAGAGAAAAGCAAAATTCCACAAGCGCACATGACCTTGGGCAGCACTGCGCATTTAGCCAGCAGGCTTTTACGCGTATTGCACCTTCATTTTACTGAGCGCAATGAATTAGATCGTATTGTGACGTCACCTCCTAAAGCCGTGCAACAGTACATTTTGGATAATAAGTCTTAGTATTAATTTTGGCTTCAGAGGGTACAACAGCTTGGACCTGCCCTACTACTACTACTACTACTACTACTACTACTAAGAATGATAAGGATACAGTGTCAGATTGCCTTTGATCTTGTGAACTTTCTGAGCAGAATGCACATGCTCTAGGACATACTTCCATACTGGGAGAAGATTACCACGGCAGACCCTGAAGAAAAGAGAAACACCACAAATGGTTAAAGAAAAGTTGCAATTTTGTGTGATATGAGAAAACAAAACCACTTCTGCAAAAGTCAAAATCATATCAATAAAGCAGGTACATATATGCTTAAGTGGAAAATCTGCCAACATTTGCCAAGCTTCACCTGCATACTACACTATTTCTATGAATGATATCATCAAAAATTGCTACATTGCTTTATCAGAAGTTGCATGTTATCAAAGAACACAAGATTTGATGTTAAGAAGTGAAGACCACAGAATAAGAATTACACCCCCCCCTCATACTTCTGTGTGCGCAGTAAGATCCTGGAATCGCCAAAATTATCAGAAATTCACACATTGTTAGACCACTACAAGACCCATACTTAAAGCATAAGGATAAATAGTGGAAGCGCTGTGGTGTAGCGGTTCTGACTCTCGCCTTGTAATCAGAGGGTCGTGTGTTCGAATCCCACCATGGCCTAGCGCCCTTTGGCAAGGCGTCAATCAACACTTTGCCACTCTCACCCAGGTGCTAATTGGGTACCGGTAGGAAACAACCGTCATTGTGGTTGGTTTAGCAAGTTTGCGCCTAACAGGCTGCTTGGAATGCTTTGAATCCAGTGACCGGGTAATAATAATTGTGAAGCGCTTTGAACAGTCGTAGATAAAGCGCTATATAAATGCCAATTATTATTATTATCATTATTATTATTATAAATAAAGAGCAAGCAGAAGAATGATTAGTATAATTTTAAGAGGAATATGAAGATGAGAGAAGGAAAAATGCGAAGAAGGATTGAGACCTGCTCTCTCAAGAGTAGCAGGTGCAGTTGCATAAATGATAGTTACATGCAGAATACAGACCAACCATTATTTAATTTCCGAGATGTATAAGAAGAGCAAGAAGGAGAAAGAGAAAGAAAAAAATCTCAAGATGAAAAGGAGAGCAAGAAAAAATCAAAACATACTTTCTGAATAGCACATTAGTTACATGATGGATGAAAAGCAAGAAGAAAGGGAAAAGTGAAGGAGATCTGAGGAGAGGAAGGGAACATGGAAAGAAGGAGAAAAAGAGAGAGCAGTGGTTTCACGGAACACAAAGTATATTTTATGGCATGTGTTTGTCCTGATAAGTACCAGTACCACCCAAATTCGATGTTTCAACAATTGTGTTCATGGTGTACCCTGGCTTGAAACCACTGCTCTTTTTCTTTGCCATGGTAACATTCAGAAGTTGGGAGAAAAAGAATCAGGACTTACTCCCTGAAGTCTTCCGGTGAGGGCACTGGTGCGTTGACATACTTTCCTTGAGGAATGAAATGCATTTCTTTTGTAGCCCAGTGATGAAGCTTCTTAGCGACCTCGTCTCTCGTATTCGACATGGTGGCCAATCGTGACGAAAATGTCTTCCCCTAATGAAATCACATAAGTGTGGCCAATATGTTGGGTACAGGAACTGAGGAATCCTTGTGATACGAACCGACTCAGTACCTTCATAAGCTTGAGAAGGGGGTCCAGTGATACTGAGCTCATTGACTACAGTTCCATTGAGGCGAGTTTGAGTCCCAAAAATAAGATAAGGTACATGTAGATCTAAGTGACATAAAATAAAAATGGAGGTGAGTACATGAACATTTTTTTTTTCCTTTTGGGGAGATACATATTGAACTCTTTCCATGATTTTTATTAATTTATTGGGCCATTATCATGAAACTGGGAACCATTGTTCACTTTGTACAACAGAGAAAAGTGCAGTCAGGCGCATGCACTGCCATTGCCCAGCACCATTCTAGCACTTGTTCACTGCAATCACCCTGCCTGCGGGGAATCTACTATGTAGATCTATGCAGTATACAACAGACATTTCAAAAATTCATTAAAATTTCACTTTTGTAATAAAAAATACTCATTTCCATACAATTGCAATTTCAATTTTCATTAGTAATTTGGGAATCATTTTTGCATTCAATAGAGCACACAAAAGTTGAATATTGGGCATATTTTTGTGTCAGGCCCTATTTAGGTATAAAGATAAATTCCAGTATTGGTAACGATCTCAAAATGACTTTTTACAGAATCTCTTGTTATTTTGGTTGTTCAGCTGAACTCCGTTTGCTTCACTCACCAAATACAGATACCAAAGTTCTAGCGCGATTTGTACAGGCAGACAGTGCAGGGGACTGACTCAATCATGCCATGATTCATGGCCATATGTTTATGTATGGTCAGTTCCCCCATGTCTGCGCGGTCTCCCAAGTCTGCGCACCCGCGTATCTGCGCGATTCTAGTTAAAAAAAATACGCAATGAGTACGAACTTTACACATGCAATACATAGACAGGTATTCATAAAAAAATCCGACTCAAAATGGTGGAAAAATAATGAATTCAGGGAATTTCATGCGAAAGCCTCAAAATGTAGCCTTTGTCATCGAAATCCCCGAATCTTGTGCAAAGTGAATGAGTGCGCAGACATGGGGTACCATTTTTTTTTCAATCTGAAAATGACAGCTGAGGTTTTTTCCAGGAAAATCATATATTTCTTTCAAATTTTTATGAGATATTTGACACACTAACTCATTATGATGTAAGGAACATTATCAACTGAAAGATTTTGTGAAATAAAAAGAAATTCACTTTAAATCTTAACTCAAATCGTTAGGTGCGCAGACTTGGGGCCCAGCTTAAGATCGGATAAAACGGGGAAGTTAATTTATGCGACAGCCGAGGTAAGTCACTGTTTTTGTTCCTTTTAACTAGATTTTTCTCCGTTTTGGGGCGATTAATGCCAAGAGGGTATATTAATTTGCATTTTGGTCGCAATAAAATTTTCAAAAATTTTATTGAATTAGGCATAGTAGAGATATCTATGCCTATTCATTAATTAAAGACAAAAAATGAAGAGCCCCGACGGGGGTATTTTGCATTGCAAGTCCCCTAATGGTGGCTGCACGATAGCGAGCCGTCTGTGTACGAGGAGAAATTTAAAAAAAATGTTTTAAAAATTCCTCGAAACAGACGGCTGCCAGCTGCCTACGGCCTACTTCGGTACATGAACATCAGTACATGGGACAACAATTAACAAATTATGACCGAGATTAAACCAACAAAACATTACCGTATAACTGTATAAAGACCTAATTAAAATTACAAATTCTTAATTCAATGTATTTCATAAAATTCAAAGCAAAAAATAGACTGTTATTTTAATGTAAAAATCTCCTGAACAAAGTAGTATAAACTTATGAAATGCGATTTTCTTACTATTTTTTAGCAGCCAACATAAAATCCAAAAAGGTAAAACAAATTTCCCGCATTCTAAACTTACGGTACCGTACCGGTAGATGGCGCTCGTAATCTATAGTCTTCCATTATATTTTTGTTCACATAGTTGGCAGGGGGGGGGGCAAACCCCAAATATTATGGCAAAATATTTTTTTTAATATTTCTATAAAAAGGGTTAAAGCGGGAAGGACAGAAGAAAATGAGACCCCCCCCCCAGTAAAAAAAAAAAACTAGAGACGATTAGTTTGACTAGTTTCCTAATATAGCATACCTTTCCTTCCTCCCCCCCCCCCCCCTATCCCCGAATGGCCCAAAGTTGATGGCTGCCGAAAGCATTCTTAAAGGGGAATCAAATCTCGGTCATAAATTGTTGTGTTGGAAAAGAGAAAACTAAGAATAACAGAATGAAGAAAGTTTGGAAGAAATAGGATAAAATATAAGAAAGTTATGGATGCTTTCAGATTGGCAACCGGGTAACAAAGGGCAGGGACAACTTTCTCAATAGGCCATGACTATTTTGTGGTTTCCTCCCAAGTACTGGCTCCCCTGGGGCAGTAATAAATACAGCCCATGAAACCTATTGTTTTATGTCCTCATGAAAAAAAAAGAAGTTGAACTAAACTTTTGAACAAAATGACCTTTGAGCTATGTTAATTGGAGTAAATTGAATAGGCCTAGTAGTCATTGCCTTTCATCAATATGACATCACAAATGCTGCCAATTTGAAGTCTCCATGGATGTTTACCGATTTTTACAAATTTTAGAAATTAATTACTTTCTTATTGTTTGTCCGATATTGTTTACACTTTTACTACCAACTTGTCTGATTTTTCGTTTTCTTCTAAAAAAACCCACCAACTTTTTATTTGTATTGGATTCTCCTTTAAAGGTCAAGTCCACCACCAAAAATGTTGATCTGAATAAATAGAGAAATATCAAACTAGCATAACCGTGAAAAGTTCATCAAAATTGGATGTAAAATAAGAAAGTTGTGATTTCGCTTATATTTTCAAAACAGGGGCCGAGGAACGGTTTTCAAAGTAGGGGGGCTGCATGAGCCAAAAGTGGAGGGGGGGGGGGGCTGACCATGCAAAAATTTACAATCCTATGGTTCTTTTCTTTGGAAGAAAGTGGGGGCTGAATTAAGCCCCCCCCCCCGCGGCGGCCCCTGCACAAAACATGATGTGCACGACTCAGTGACATGCAAACGAGACAGTCGATGATGTCCAAAACTCATTATTTTCTTTTTTTTGGTTGTTGTTTGCATTATACAATATTTCATATTTTTACAAATTATTTTGACAATAGGGACCAATTTGACTGAAATTAAGCAATGGTAATGCCACAATGTTTCAGTGAGGAATTAATCGTTGTCTGTTTCACTTGACAATAAGGAGCAAGTTGTAATATATTTCATATAATAAAAATCAAAAGAAATAGTGAGTGGACGTCATCAGTTCCCTCATTTGCAAACAAATCAGGATGTGCATATAACTATTTTGTGAAATTAAGCAAAACTTTAAAATGTCCGATAACTTTTTTATTTTACATCCGACTTTGATGACATTTTCAGCGTTATGCTACTTTGATTTTTCTCTATTTATTCAAATAAACCTTTTGTTGGGCCTGTCCTTTAATTACCATTCGATATAGGCTAGCTCACCTTGTTAGAAAGCTAATGTGCAGGGGGGGGGGTAAGTAAAGAAAATGAGGGAGAAAACGGATGGATAGAGGGCGAATTCATGTATGAAACGGGTAGCCATAATAATTATTATATGCCCTCATAATGTGACGTCACCTTTATAGATCGTCTCAGCCCATCCCCTTCAAAATATCATGCGACCGCTCAATCAGGATCACTTGCTTCTGCCACACTATGTGGTGGGAATTCTGGCTCGCTTCATTTAGGTCTGACAGATTGTGAATGTGTTAATTTTGGAGAAATTGGCATATTGGGGGTTCCCATTTCCGCCTGGCTGCGATTGGAGACATTTGGAGTGGTGGCTCTACTTTGTTTTTTTAACGTTGCACGAAAAAAGCTCCTCGTAAGTGGTGATGAAAAAAAGACCACAGGACCTTCTTGTCAGTGTACTTTTAATAGCTGATTGTGTTACATTGTACGGAGGACCTTCCCCCAAATGAGGGACAGGCCGATCCATGGGGCGAGGGGCCCAGCCGCTCTTCCCTATTGGTGGAGCAAAACAAAATGAAAAAGGGAAAGACAGAAAAAAAGAGGGAAGAAAAGAGAGAGAGAAAAAAGAGGATGATGAGTGAATAAGATAAGGTGAAGGGGAAGACTAGCGAAAAAAAATCATCTCAATATATAAAATTTTTGCTCGCGGAGGTATACGGTTAAGTCCTGGATATAAAGGACCAAGGAAGTGGATAGAGGTAAAATATGGGGTAAAATAGAAATGGAGAGGCGAAAAAGTGGAGGTTACGAAGTATCTTTTGGAAATGAGTGTAGCCATTATAAAAGGACGCTAGCTAGAGGAGTAGAAAAGCTTGGGTAGGGAAGATAGCAGAGGCTTAGTGAGTGGAAAGCTGGTTTATGTTGGAGAGCTAGGTAAGAGTGTGTTGAGGTGATCAGAGAAAGCTGGCTTGAGTGTGAGGAATGAGAGAAGACTGGTTTGAGTCTGCGAATGGAGTTGTAGAGCAGCTATAGGAGCAGAATCAAGAGAATTATATTTAAGACTCGACGTGCGTGCAGCGGTTTGACTGTCCATCTTCAGAAATTCCCGCCACATTCTCGCCTCTCCTTCTCCCTCTAAACTATAACCATTTTTTCCCTTATTTCCCCATTACCTAACAGAAATTCAACTTCAAATTCAAAAGTTTATTGAAATAAAATCCTGACATTGAAGGATCATCATCAAAACAAAGAAACATAGAAAAAATAATATAAGCATAACATAGAAACAACGAAGGAACAAATCTTGGATAAAGTGTTAGATGCGAGATACATATCATTGCATAAATAATACACACATACCTATACAAATACATAACATCTTTTTTCTTTCAAGTATCGTCAATCTCTCCACGTATATGTTACTTATTCCTACCTCACATATTTTGCTGATATCCATGTCCGATTGCTACCTAATATCAATTGGATTTTTTTGCGTTTAATCGCAATTAAAAAAAAGTCAATCGTAAGTCCCGAATGCACGCTTTTGACTGGTTGAAAGTTGCGTTTGATTTTTAGGCCCGTATTCTGAAGTCGGGTTTAACTTAAACTCAGGTTCAAAGTTTTGGTTTAAGTATGGATAGCCAATTGTTACATGAATCAGTAACAGTAGTGTTATGGTGGCTCAGTGGTAGAGCGTCCGCCTCATGAACGGGAGGTCGTGGGTTCGATCCTCGGCCGAGTCATACCAAAGACTTATAAAAATTAAATAAAGACCTTCTGCCTTCTTGCTAGACGCTCAGCATTTAGATTGGAGAAGGGTGATAATAACATAATGTTATGCAGGGCCCGCTGGTAGAGCAGTTTCCTAACTGAGGTAGCTACCCTGGGTAAATAAAACGTTAGATAGATAGATAAATGGAATTTATTAAAAACATCATGTCTCGCAGTACAAACTGAAATGAACATGAATTACAGATAAAAACAATTACAAGACAATAAATAATATACAGTATTAATATAGGAAATAAAGTAAAATTAAAGGGTCACTCTCGCAGTGCACTCAATTTCGGCAAGGAGAAATACATATCCAGTGCACTTTGAATACAATAATTTGAATGCAAATGACCCTGTAAATACTTGTAAATTAAACTAGATTCGATTCATAAAAATTCATGAGAAAAGTTAAGACTTATCAAAATTTTACACACATGCAGGAAGCCATCAGGACTTTACTTTTATTATTAATAAAATACTTTACTATTAATAAAATAGGAAAAAATAGCATTTATAAAAAACAATATCAAATTATATGGACCGAATATTACGTTACGTTATCACTATTTTTATTATTATTATATAATATTTCAGCTCATTTGGCTCTCAAATCATTTATTCGAGGTTTTTTTTGGAACCGCTACGCAATACGAATTCGAGAACATAGTAAATCTATTGAAAATGCCTGTCAAATAACAATGAACAGCTGAAAGGCCTTTGTCGAAAACCGGAAAACTGGAACAGCAGTTTCGTCCTAAGTTTCGGAGCTGACAATTGCAAATACATCGTTCACCCAGCTGGAATCCATGGCGAAACTGCTTATTTGATTCACCGATATTTGACAAAACTTCCTGGTTGTTCATTGTCATGAATGGTCTTTGACAATATATTTTCTGTGTTCACGAATCCGTCGTGGATTGTAGAGCAAAAACTCCCTATGTAATTTTCGGTATAAGGCACGTACAGAGGATTCAATAATGTTCAGAATAAATGTTGTCAAATGCCTGTCGTGACAAGGAACAAGAAGAAGTCTTTGTCAAAAACTGGTGGATCAAAACGGCGGTTTCTGCATGGACAAACTTTTCTGTTTCTGTGAACGGTAACTCGGCATGACAGCATTTTTGCTGGTAAACCTCAAGCTGGTATATAACCAATTAAATAGGTAACATTTGACGCCTAGGTTAAGCAGCCATAGCGACTGACCTTATAGACGACAGATATCAATCTCGGGCCTTTTTATCAAAGTGGAGACAATTGCAGAGTGGCGATTCGAACTTACAACCTTGCGATTATGTGTCCGATGCTCTGACCACTGGCCACACAACAAATGACATATTTGCAATATTTCGTCAGCTCTGAAACCTACGACACTGCTGTTTCGGTTTAACATCTTCCGTCAAAGACTTCTGAGTTGTTCTTTGTCATTTTGTTTCCATTGATAGGGTGGCTAAATAAGAATCTGGCATGTTGTTCATTTTAAGTTAAACCAGAGTCTGTCCGACAATTCAAAACAAATAAGAAACATAACATAAAAATAAATGAACACATCGGGAAAGTTCTTTGATTTAAGTGATAACGCCAAATAAAATAATAAAGGAGAAAGCTGAGTTTTTATTCCTTAAAAAATATCGCCCAATGTCAATGAAAAACTCATTTTCGCCCTGTAATAATTTACAAATAATAATAATGATTAAGAAAATAATGATACTAATAATGATTATACTTCTTAGAGACACATATGATACGAATAGTTATGATGGTAGGTGTATTAACACAGATTTAAATCATTCGAAGTTTCTTATTATTCCATTGTGTTGGCGCCGTTTTCCTAAAAGCTCTATCACCAAAAGTCTTGAATTGTAGAGAGAAGATCCCTTAATAGTGAACTAGGATTATTTCATGTCACCAAATACCGTGAGAAAATGAATTGGCATAGTAGCAATAAAAATCAACGCCATCCACTGTGGTTGCTATTAATAGGGTCTACTGTTAGGTATCAAAAATGATATGAAGCTATTTTATATCCCCATCCAAAAGAAATAAAACTGTTCCGATTTTCAGTCTTGGCTCGTTTAACCATCTCACTTCGTAAGAGCGTCGTATACTGAACGTCGTTACGTAGTAGATCTTCACAGTATTTTGACGAGTTTGATTTCAGCATGTATTCTTCTACTCTTTTATCCTTTAAGTTCCTCTTATCAGGGTCTGTGCAATTATCAGTCACGTTCCGTAACATGGCCCGTAGATGGGCGAGATCGTCGGAAAATGACGGACCGTACGCTCGAACCTTCTCCCAGAAAGTGCGATTGAAAGTATCGTAAAGCATCACATCGCCGGCATTCCATTTCTTAATTTTCTCTTCGATCGTTCTATCGATGGAATAACGATGTGACTTGCTCCGAACCCCAAGCTTGATGTAAAGGACATCTTCAAAATCCCAACACATCAACTTCTTGAGAAGAATCATAGACTCGTCATAGTACTCGCTTAGCATCACAAGATGCATTTCATTTGCCAACTGGTCAATTTTGTCCTTGACCATCGTCATGTTCCCGTGGTATTTATGCTCCAGGCCGAAATCGAATAGCTGTCCGTTTTTCAGTGCAAAACGCAAATTCGGTTTTCGGGGCAGATACTTCATGGGATCCATGATAAAGCTGACGAATGGCTGCTTAGTTCGGATCCCGAGTTGTTTTGCCATTTCGAAGTATCCGAATGCAGATTCGAGTTGGTTAACCGGATTTCGAATGATGGATATGTACTTGGCGTTCGGGACCGCAATATCCATTTCTTTCTTATTGAGCCGCGCGTGGTTCACCAGGAAGTCATAGTCCTTACGTTTTCTACGAGGAACCTTGAAAACCATGGTATGATCAAATAGTTCCATTCGAGAGAAGTAATGAAGGCTTTTATCCATAGCGAAGCTAAGGTTCCGTCTGTAGCCGAATCTTTCCAGAAGCGATGCGGTAGTCGTCGAACCGGTTTTGTGAGTCTTGATAAACACAACTCGCCACTTTGGTATGCATGTCGAGTAGAAAGCCGGAACCGGTTCGCTGCGAAGGCGCCACGAATTGTTTGTCGATCTGAAAAAAAGATAAAACGAGGCAAATTAATGATCCCGTTGCTGTAAGTTACAAGATCAGGCAACAAGAACAATATTAATAAAACAACGATAATAACATTTATTTCACATCAGAGAGAACGCATTGTTCTTTTCCATTGTGTCCCATAAGTTCCCTTAGCTGCCCATGCGCTTTAGTTGACTATAGTGGAACTTAGCCTTTGTTCTCTTGGGGTTATTCCAAACGGCAAGAATGCGAGCGAGAACCTCGAACAGACTTTTTTTTATTCTGATCTGAAACTGGATAATTCAAGCACGTTTTAGATAAAGAACAAGCTGCGTGTGTCAATAAACCTGCGTGCGCGTGTTCTAGGTTTAGACCTAGAATATGGGCATTCAAAATACATTTTTTATAATGAAAATCAATAATGCGAAACAGAGCGAAGCGCAAGCTGAAAATATTTGAAATTCAGAACTGAAAAAAGGTAAATTTAAACACTATTTCAAGCACTGTCTAGGAAAATTGATTGTACTTAAGAAATTATGCGAGCGCGAAGTGCGAGGTAATATCTTTTAACTAGTATTTTTTACCTAAATGAGCACCGTAGTTTTTCCGTTGCATAATTAAAGGCCTGGTCACACCTACCGAGCGTTGTTGGAGCGGTAGGGAGAGAGGGTCGAATTTCGCTCACAAAATTGGGGGAAAATCGAAAACAAAAATCGAAAAAACAAACAAACAAAAAACAATCGAAATCGAAAATGGTGAGCGGTAGCGAGCGGTGATGATTTTTTTTTCTCTCCGCTCCACGATCGCTCCAACAATTAACGCTCGGGTGGTGTGACCATACCTTAAGCTCCTCACCTGGCGGAACGACGCATCATCAAATCACCCCCAAGCTGGCTATCAAGGTGCATGCAAATCAATGTAACAGTCAAGCACATCAAGAGCGATACCGATTTCGCCAAGGCCAGTCTATTTGAAGAAAGACCACCAGTACTCATCGTGAAAACACACTCTAAGTTTAGAAATCAAAGGATTTCTAGGCCTACTGGAGATATTTTTAAAACAACGTTCCCGCGCTTGCTCTTCTGTGTTTCAAAAAGTCATATATATCGGCGAGCGGTTATACGCCTTAAACGCAACGATTCACAAGACCATTACATGCATTATGCAATCCGTTGTAGTATAAGTTCTCGTATAATGTCGTTTGAGAATTGGAGTAGTTTGTGCATCTTAAATGTTAATCATCTACCCGGTGAAACAATATGCATGACTGGCTTCCAGATGATGTTTACCCGATAGTTACGGCTGATTCGAAGAGTAAACATTTCTTGATAGGACTAAACGTCGGGTCTTGAAACGAGTTTTTATAGTTTATAAGCTCTTATGCACGGACAAGCCGACTCCACACGCACACCCCCACAACACACACACACGCACACTTTTCAACATGTTTCATCATGGATTTCATCCAAAATCAATTAAGTCCCCACACTTTTTTTTTTTTTTTTTTTTTTCATATTGTTTTATTCTGATTCCATGAACAAAAATATATAACATTTCAAATTAACATTTCAAAACACATAATATTTTACATTTCATATTTGGACATTTTTCACTAACTTAATACCAGCATAAATCATATATAACTTAAAGGAGAAACAATGAAATCAGTTATAAAAATGTTTGAAACACCACTCCTCCCCCCCCCCGCCCCAATCAAAAAGTCTTCCCTTGCACATTTGTGGAGGGCTATTTATACATGGAATACAAAGAAAGAACAAAACAAAGTAGACCCAAATCCAAAACAAACCAATTAACAAATAGATATACTGACACTAGGATCCCCTTAAAAAAATACATATAATATGCCTAACACTTTTCCTTTCATGTATCAAATATTCAACAATGATTTAAAACTATATGAGATTACTTGGCTTGCACTCATCAAAGACAAAGCAAATCAAAAAAAGAAATCGACAAGTAAAAAAAAAAAAAAAAAAAAACATCCCAAAGAATCACCCATCCCAAAGGAAAACTTCATTATCCCTCCCCCCCAAAAAACACATACACACACCCTCACATACACCCTCACACACACCTACACAGTCACTTTCTCCCAAATCACAACTGGATATCGCCCTCAGTCCTGCCATTTCGGTACATTCTCTCCCATTTTAATAAATGCTTGTCTAACTTGTTCCTTTTAATAGCTATTGCTTTTTCTTCATTTCGATATTCTACGACTCTCTGAATACTCTCTTCTTGAGTAGGAACTCTACCTTCTGACCTTGATCTAAAAATGATATATTTCATTAAAAAGATTACCGTGTTACAAAATTTCACTTCAAGATCGGATCCATTAATTCCCACATGTATATCTTTCCACTCTGCATTTTGAAGCTTTATCAAACTAAGTTTTTCAATGACCCTCTGCCATAAAGCTTTAACATCATTACAAAGCCAGAATAAATGTTCATAAGATTCCGGGTTATGTTTACAGAATGAACAGATATTAGTATCTTTAAAACCAAATTTGAACAAATGTTCGTTGGTGTATATTGCACCATGAAGTAATTTATATTGAAATTCTCTTACTTTTGGTAAGATTATTGTGATTCTAGGTCTTATAAATATTCCTGAGATTTCTTTTTTTGAGACATCAAAATTATTGTGGCCATCCCTTATTTGTAAAGTATAGAGATGTTGTAAATTTATTACAAAATTTTCATAAACCTTTCTAGAAGGTACATCTTTCAGTAAAATTATCTTTCCAAACATCTTCAAAGAGATATTGTACTTGTGTACGTCATTCGAGCATAAATGGTGGAAATTCCCATTATATTTTCCGCTTTTGAAAATTACATCAGTTAACTTCCAAATTTCCATGATATTTTCAGCACTCAAACCTAAATTATGAAAATAATCGATTGTTCTCACCTGCTCTTCCTCGAGAATGTGACCTACTAGATAAATATTTTTCTTAAACAAGTCTTCATCAAAAATCATTTTACCTCTCAAAATATAATCTTTATTATTGAAAAAAATTGGATTAGCTTTTCCTGCACTAAAATTCCGATTTTCCTCCATATCTTGCCAAGCCCTTAACATATCAAAATAAAACACTGGTGCTTTTAAATTTAATAATTTAACATCGTAATTACAGAGTGAAATAAACCTACCTCCCACTTTTCTAAAGCTATAGTCAAAATAACGCTTCCAGCCCATATTTCTTTCCCCATAAAGCAACCGTTTTAACCACATTACTCTTTGAGTTTTCACAAATAAATCAAAATCTATCATCCTTAAGCCGCCATTTCCGTAGTCCTGGTAACAAATGTCTCTTTTAATTCTGTCTTTTCCGTTCCATATAAATTCAAAACAAATTTTCTTGATCTCTGTTACTACCCACTTTGGAACAACTAATGATGACGAAACATAATTCAGTTTTGACAAGGCATATGTCTTAAGCAAATGTACTTTCCCCATTATTGTCACGTCTCTCTGTTTCCACCATCCCAGAATCCTTTTTATTTTACTCAAAATCTCCTTATAATTCAGGTTTTCCATCCTCTTTACATCCAAGGAAAAATATACGCCTAAAATTTTCATTTCCGTTACAATATTGCCAAATGGTAGTGTTCCCAGGTCATTCCTGTTTTTTCCTATCCTCATTATATTAGTTTTTTCTATGTTAACCTTTAAACCGCTTAAGTCATGGAAAGCTTGGAATATGTCCTGTATTCTTTTAATTGATGTTTCATTCCTAACAAACAAAGTCATGTCATCGGCATATAAAATTTGTCGAACTTCAGAATCACCAAATTCCACTCCTTTAATAACACTATCATTCCTAAGCGCGTGAGCCATGGTTTCTATAACTACCAAAAACAGATACGGTGAAAGTGGGTCACCCTGCCTTAACCCTTTCTTAATATCAAAATAACCAGTGGAGAAACCTCCATTCATAACACAACTACTAATTCCGTTATACATGGTTTTAACCCAAGAACAAAAATACTGTCCAAACCCAAAAATTTCTAATACTTTAAAAAGAAAGTTATGTGAGACAGAGTCAAAAGCCTTTTGGAAATCGACTGCTATAAGGAAAATCTCTTCCTCACAGTAATTGTTACAGTGAAAAATTACATCATCTATCAAACGTATAGCTTCACCAATGTGTCTGTCATTTATATAGCCAACTTGATCAGGAGAAATAATGTCATTCAAAACGTCCTTTATTCGTTTTGCCATTATTTTTGCGATTATCTTATAGTCAGTGTTTAACAATGTAATTGGTCTATAGTTTTTAGCATATAAAGGATTTTTGCCATCTTTTTCAATTAATGTTATAACACCTTGTTTTTGAGAGGTTGATAAACAACCCTTTTCAAATGCTTCGTTTAAGACATCTACCAGTAACACTCCTAAAAGCGGCCAAAATGTAAGATAAAATTCTACAGTAAACCCGTCGTTTCCAGGAGATTTGTTAAGTTTCATACTTTGTAGCGCTTTATAACATTCTTCTTTGGTAATTTTTCCGTCACAAGTATTCATACTTTCAACACTTAGGTGCGGTAAGTCTTTACAAAATACACTGTTAGCTTTTAAGTCAGCCTCTATATTTAAATTTCCTGAATACAACTTTCCGTAAAACTCTCTAAGAATTAACTGTATTTCTTTCATTTCTTTCACTACTTCCCCAGTGTCATTGATCAGTTCCCTTATTACAGTTTTCTTTTTATTGGAGCGAAGTAACTGTTCAAAGTATTCCTTATTATGTTCACCCTCTTCATACCAAACCGCTCTAGACCTTACCTTGAGCCCATCTACTGACTCATCATATAATTTCTTTAACTGACCTTTTTTAGATTCTATATTTTTGATAACTGAAGGACTATTAGGAGATTGCACTAGATCTTCCTCGAGTGATGTTATTTCTTTTTCAAGTTTTCGTATATTGAGTCTCCTCTCTTTCGATTTCTTTTTAGAAAAATTCGATGCATAATTTCTCATTTTCATTTTAAGAAAGTCCCAAAAGGAAGATTTGGTATTAAATTCCTTCAACCACTCCGTTTTTATCACTCTGATTTCCTCACACATTCCTTGTACAAAAGCTTTATCTAAACATAAACTATTGTTAAATTTCCAATAAGATTTACCATACCTTTCATTAAATCGAAACGGTTTCAATTCTAAAATAATTGCTGAATGATCAGGAGCTATTGAAGTAATAATGTCACATGCACTTATCTTACCCTCTAAAGTTTTTGAAATAAACCAGTAGTCAAGACGACTTTGCACAAGAGGAGTATTCTGTCTAAAGGTAAATTTCTTTGTTGTTGGATTCTGTTTCCTCCATATATCAATTAATTCAAGTTTACTTATAAAAATCTCTAGCTGGTTCGCGAAGTATGTTTTGACATTCACACTAGTCCCCATGTAATCTAGGTCTTTATTAAATATTACGTTAAAATCTCCCCCTAAAATAAGCGAATAATTTTGAGAGTATAAGTTTGAGAGACACTTGTCCAAATTCTCCAAAAAATCAATTTGTTGATGTATTTTATCTCTAGTTGGAAGATAAACATTTCCTAACACCAATTTGTACCCTAATAAATCCCCTTTCAAAAGGACGAAACGTCCATCATCATCTTTAACTACCTGATCAATTTTAAAATTTATTCCTGGTTTAAAAAGAATAAGAACGCCTTTGCTATGATTTGACCCATGGCTAAAAATCATCTGCCCTTCCCATTCCCTTCGCCACTCCCTCTCAACGTCGTAGGTACTGTAAGTTTCCTGCAACAAAACTACATCCCCTTTCCTCATTCTGACCCATCCAAAAATTATGTTCCTTTTACTTCTATCCCTCATACCTCTTACATTTAATGAGATAAAATTCAAACCCTCCATATCCAGTGAGCTTTACACAAAACAAAACTTTCAAACGTATGCCTATGCCATACATACACGCCTGTAGAGAGAAAGGAAGTGCAAAATGAAGAAAAAACAGCATTAATAGTACTCAATGACCCGTAACAGCACAAGCTACATATATGACCCATTCTATGAAAAAACCTCAACCTGATTAAAGAACAGCAGGAATGAAGGCAGTATCCAACACACTTAACATACACCCTCACATACGCACACAAGCCCACCCTCCCATATCCTACCCCTGCCCAAAACCCAAAGGTAGAAAAACGATCTACCATCTCCCAAAACCAGACATGCAAGTTTCGAGGCCCCTCCCATCACCTATTCTAAATGAAAGCTTGATGGCTTTAAAACGCAAAGTATTGATAGTCTTTTTACAGAGGAAAATTATAGTAAGCTCGTCTGCTTAATAGGATACCTCATTGCATTCTAAGGAAAGAGAGTAAATGAGAGAAAAAAAAAATACGAATGGAAAGAAAAAAAAAAAATGGGTAAAATTTTCTCTGTATTGGGTAAAAAAAACAAACAAAAAAAAAACAAACAAACAAACAAACCCCAAATTTAAAAAGAGAGTGCCAAAAGAGAGAGCACCTGGCCCACTTTTAGTTCAAATATTAACATGTAAATATACCTTCATTAGCTTCAAAGGGCAATACGAAACTCGGAGTATACATGACTTGTATATCTATATATGTTTAACAGAAGAACAGAAAAAGAAAGTATAAGCATAAAACTAACTATATATTTTTTCCTCAGTGCATAGCTCATAGAAAAAGACCTTAAGTGTAATTGTTTTCCATTCTTTCCTTTCTTTTCTCTTTTGTTTTGCATTCTTTTCACTTAACTTTCCACATTTAACTTGTAACTAAGTCTTTGCATTAACTTTTGAATATCTACTGATAAAATTAACCTGATCTTCTTTCTTGTTTTTAGTATCAGACAAAAGAAGAAAAGAAAAATAGAGAAAAAAGTAGGTACGTTGTTATATCGTATTTCTGATATCGTATCATCCTCGAGACATCCAGGGCCTAAGACCGGCTGGGAACGAGTACAGTTTTATAAGCACATCTCGCCCTCCTGCCGTCAAGACCATTCAACCATTCAGCAAATCCAGCTAACTGTGGTGACCACAAAGGGCTGGTGACGAGGTCAAAACACAACCATGTACCCTCGCCTTCCAGCTCTAGCGGACCAATCATAGCTGAGGAAGCTGCACATATCATGGTTCATGACTTCGTCAAACCACTCATGCGAAATCCTTATCTCCTATCCTTAGAAAAAAAAAAAAAAAAAAAAACCCACTAAAACTAAATTCCCTATGCATTGTTTCGCAGACGTGTCAGCTTTTCATCTAAAACATCAAAATCTAGTCCCTGGATTCTATACACACGTTGAGATGCTTTCTATTTTATTATGGGATACTGGACAAATTCTTTTATCCCTCACACCTAATTGCCCCCGACAACACAATGTCATTCAATTATGTAGGAACTCCTCATTTGATTATAAAAGGTGCTTTCAATGACCTAATTTCACTAGGACAGCCTTTCTATGGAATATCAATTAGGCTTGCATTCTTAAAATCAATAAAAATTCATGTTTATAATAGTACGTAATGACTGCTAAAATATGTTCACCTTGCTTTCCTAAATGTTTTGACTATCAAGAAGTACATTTTGTAATACAAAGAATTAGACCAGTGATGGGGGACAAGAGAGTACTGACCTTTTCCTAACAATTAAAAGCAGATTCCATTCTCAAAACCCTCCCTCATTTGTTGACGAGGTACTCCTATTCTCCCATAGTATTGTATTTTTGTTTTACTACTGAAACAAATTCTGTAACAAATGAAGGTCAGGAGGAACAAAGGGGTGTATTGACCACTCCCAACATTCAAGCAAACTTCATTCAGACACACCTCCCCTATTAGTTGGTGAAGTATTCCTTCACCAACCATGCCACAAACACACACCCCCCTCGTGCACCCACCCACACACACACACGCATCCATCATACATACACACACATGCACCTTTCATGTCTCAATGTATTATCACGAAGGAAAATTCTCCCTGAGCCCAAACTTGTGTACCAAAGTGTAAAAATGACCACAGGATTGTGATTTTCTTTTGCATAGTCAGCCTCCCTCACCCCCCACTTTGAAAGCCGTTCCGCGGCCCCTGTTTGTAGGGTAACCCCCCGGCCCTGACATGTGTTATTAGACTAAGAAGTACAGTAGACCCTGGGGGGGGGCCACTTCCATTCACGAGTGGATACCATGCGCGACCATGGGGTCTCGAAAAGCACCCTAAACACGTAATTTCCATTTTCTGAAAATGCACCCCTTAACAAGTATTGGCGTGTGAAACCCTACCCTTAACAAGTATTGGAAACAAAACGATACTCTTGGCAAATATTCCCTGAAATGAACCCCTAAACAAGTACAGGAATGTTTTATTGTTACGGGTCCTTCGGTCGTCTGTTTTACCTTATTTGGTTTAGTACGACCCCACCTTCTACACCTCGCGCAAATCGGACTCTAAACACGAAGTTTTGGGGCAAAAAGGACATCCTTTATAAAACATTTTAATTTTTTTTTATCATCCCCGCATATTCGACCCTAAACACGTAATTTTCCTAGCGAAATAGATACCCTTTTTTCATTATTTTTGTGTTTTTGACACCCTTATCACGTTACGTACGTAACGTGCCCTATCGTGAAAAAGACATCCTTTTTACGTGTTTTTTTGGTCGCGCATGGTATCCACTCACCAATGTAAGTGCCCCCCCCCCGGGCAGTAGACCAATTACTTTTAGACCATGTGCATATAAACCAAGGAGACTACTGGATCCTGCAACATACATATGTTGCTTTTTTTGCTTGAAGTAGAATCAACAAAAAGGGGGGTTTTCTCTCAGCTCTCCGGATCGAAAACCCCGAAGAGTGAAAAAAAATGAGCAGGGAATATTAAAGCTTGGTTTACGTTGCTAAATTCCACAATTTCATGAAAAGGGCTTCATTTTATTTGGCTGACAGGCAGTGGCTTAATAAACCCAGAATCTGGAGATGGGTGGACACGGCTTATCGGGCAAAATTTTTTATTACAATGGTCGAATTTTGTGATAGATTGATGGTAAATTTTCAAAAAATTGTAACTTATTTCACCATTCCCCCTTCCCTTCTCTTTATTTCTTGGTCATTATTATTTTATTTTATTTTTTATTTATTTATTTTTTTTTTTTTTTTTTTGGGGGGGGGTAAGCGTCCCAAGCCCCCCCCCCTTCCATCTGTACGTCACTGCTGACTGGGTAATGGAAGACTGGTACATGACTGATTGTCAGCAAAGCTCGGTCTTTATTCACAAGAGCATATGGGGTTCACATGAAACCATGGGCGGAAATCCCAGGGGGGACGTGTCCCCCCTACTCAAAATAGTAGGAGGGACACAATATCAAATGTCCCCCTACTATTTTGGGTCTTTGGTGATGCTAAGAAATATATCACTCAAAATGGGAATAAAACCTGCGTTTTGTTTGGGACGAGATGACCCTTTTTTTTGCTTGTCAAATATATTTTCGTCAAAATTACCTTAAATTTTAGGTAATAGCCTTTTTGTCTTTTTTTTTTGCTTGTCAAATTTTCCAGACCCTTGTCCCTCCTACGTTTTGGGAGAGATTTCCGCCCCTGCATGAAACCAGAAATTATTATTACTGGATTCCTCTTCCGAATCCTTGTAAAATATATTGATGGACATCAACGGAGTACTAATATGTATACATAGTTTTATAACCGGCCATGTTATTGTTTTGTACTTCTTTTGAATGTTTTTACATTTACGTTTTATTTTTTAAATGATTGAAATAAATTAAAACGAATTTGCATAGGGATAGAAAGCCTATTATATTTGTTGTTTCAATATGTTGTTTGAGTTTCATTATTTTTTAAAGAGGGAGTAATAGATATTAAATTCTTGATACACTAAAATATCTAAAATAAGACACTGGATTAACATTTAACAAAATCGTCCATTTAATCGTCGAGATATACTTTCTCTTCCATTCTCAAAAAGTTACCATAATGTTGAAGCTGCTCTGAATGACTGAAATCTACAGTATACAAATAATATGGATGAGCATGTGACCAATCCCCCCGAACCAACAATAACTCTCTGAAAATCGCCAAAATAGTAATTTGGTCTTTAAAAAGCAAAAATTAAGAAATCATTTTTTCTGAAAGAGTAATTATTCTTCTGTCGACATTCTGAAGTTCTTAAGTTGAACCCGGGGGGGCCACTTACATTGACGAGTGGATACCATGCGCGACCAAAAAAACACGTAAAAAGGATGTCCTTTTCACGATAGGGCACGTTACGTACGTAACGTGAAAAGGGTGTCAAAAACACAAAAATAATGAAAAAAGGGTATCTATTTCGCTAGGAAAATTACGTGTTTAGGATCGAATTTGCGGGGATGATAAAACAAAATTAAAATGTTTTATAAAGGATGTCCTTTTTGCCCCAACACTACGTGTTTAGAGTCCTATTTGAGCTAGGTGTAGAAGCAAAGGACCCGTAACCAAAGGACCCGTAACAATAAAACATTCCTGTACTTGTTTAGGGGTTCATTTCAGGGAATATTTGCCAAGAGTATCGATTTGTTTCCAATACTTGTTAAGGGTAGGGTTTGACACGCCAATACTTGTTAAGGGGTGCATTTTCAGAATATGGAAATTACGTGTTTAGGGTGCTTTTCGAGACCCCATGGTCGCGCATGGTATCCACTCGTGAATGGAAGTGGCCCCCCCCCCCCCGGGGTAAAGCCGCGATGACCGAAGGACCCGTAACAATAAAACATTCCTGTACTTGTTTAGGGGATCATTTCAGGGAATATTTGCCAAGAGTTTTGTTTCCAATACTTGTTAAGGGTAGGGTTTCACACGCCAATACTTGTTAAGGGGTACATTTTCAGAAATGGAAATTACGTGTTCAGGGTGCTTTTCGAGACCCCATGGTCGCGCATGGTATCCACTCGTGAATGGAAGTGGCCCCCCGGGAAGTTGAATAAACGACAAGACACAAGAGTTTCTTTAACACCAATTTTGCTGGGGACTGCATAATTAAGAGATCATGCGTGAAGTTTTCATTGATTTTGTTTGGTTCAATCAAATACCTGTGAGGGTTAATGGTGATCAAAGTTGACGAGTTATATTTAAAGGACAAGTCCACTCCAACGAAAACTTGATTTGAATTAAAAGAGACAAATTCAAAAAGCATAACACTGAAAATTTCATTAAAATCGGATGTAAAATAAGAAAGTTATGGCGTTTTAAAGTTTCGCTTATTTTCAAAAATTTTTGTATGAACGAGCCAGTTACATCCAAATGAGAGAGTTAATGACATCACTCACTCACTATTTCTTTTGTATTTTATTATATGAAATATGAAATATTTTTATTTTCTCGTCATTGTCATGTGAAATGAAGTTTCATTCCTCCCTGAACACATGGAATTCCATTATTTTAACATTGTGTGCTTCAGGCAAGGAGGTCCTAATCGTCAAATTCGTAAAAATTGAAATAATGTATAATTCAAACAATAAAAAAACAAAAGAAGTAGTGAGTGAGTGACATCATCGACTCTCTCATTTGGATGTAACTGGCTCGTTCATATAACAATTTTGTTGAAAATAAGCGAAAGTTTGAAATGTCATAACTTTCTTATTTTACATCCGATTTTGATGAAAATTTCAGCATTTTGCTTGTCTGATTTTTCTCTATTGATTCAAATCAACATTTTTCTGAGGTGGACTTGACATTTAAAGCTCAGGCTCAATGAAAAAATAAAAATTCATTTTGAACGACTTATTGTTGGTTTTGATGTGCTTGCAATGGTCACAATGTACACATTGGAATAACGAGATGACAATAATGATGATAATATGAATATAAACATAAGCAGTAATAACAACAATATTGATATTAATGATAATGAAACAAGCACAAACATAGTTATGAAATCATTAGAACAACGGTAATAAGGATAATAATTGTTATAATACTACTACTACTACTAATGATAATAGTAATAATTGTAATAACCAGAACAATGACAGTGATAATGTTTACAATATAAACTAAAGATAATGAATATGATAACAATAGTCATGATAGTGATGATGTATATTTTGTGACGGTCTGTAGTAGTTCTTTTTATTGCCAATCTACCGTTGAGGCCGAAATGTTGCTACCCTACGTGTATGAACCAACCAACACATTTATTTATGATATACTAGGTGTATCAAAGAGAGAGAGGGAGGGGAGAAAAAAGATTATATATTATATATTACTTGGATAGTGAAGCCTATGTCATATGAAGAACGACGTCTTGGATTCTACAGCAGGAAGATTTTAAGGGGAATTCCAACAACCATTTTTTTTAAATTAAACTGAAGAGAAAAAAAAATAAAACAAGTATTACAGTGAACATTTCATATTGATTATATATTTTCAATTTGTATGTATTATTGAGAATGACATAGGACTTTGTTATCTTTGATTATGTATCATTACTTCGATTGTATTTTGTATTATTTTGTGAACGGAGTTTAATACAATTTTAAATCTCATATCTTGAAATCGGAAGTACAATGAGTAATGGCAATTTGAATTTTCGATTTATTTCACTAAATAGTTATCCTTGGCTATGTAACCCAAGGGTTTGCAATCAATCGCTAAATACCAATGACCAATCAAGATCCTTGTTGCATGCGCTCTCTGTTTAACATACTGACAGGGAACCAATCAGTGCGGTTCTTTCATACTTGCAATTCATCGCAAACCTTCGTGTTACGGAGCCCAAGTTGGTATGCAAATGAGGGAATTCATGGGGTCATCCACTCACTATTTTTTTCTGTATTTTGTTACGTGAGATAAAAAAATGTTTAAATTTTTCCTCATTGTAAAGTGGAACAAGATTCAATTCCCCCATGTCCCCCCTGAACATGTAGAGTAACATTATAGAAATATTTTTTTTTCAAACATAGTGTGTGTGCGTCACATTATTGGTAACCTCATTTGCATATTGCCCGTATTGCGCATATATTACAGTCTCGTAAAGTAAGCAAAACTTAAACTTGCTTTTATTTATACAATTGCGATTATACTTTAATCATTAAGCTTCAGAGATTTCATTTTTATGACATTTGTGGGAAATTTGCATTTTGTATTCAAAGTGTGACAAATGATATCATCATAAACAAACTTATCTAATGGAATAAGTGACTTCTCCTTTGAAAGATGCATCTTACATTTTTTAAAGAAAGAGATTCTTAGATAAAGAGAAATTATAAACAAACAAAAAAAAACAAAGAACCCACCCCTTACTGATTATTGAGCAATGGCAACTGTTACTTCAATTCTTTCATGCAATCCTTTCTTTCTCATGCCACAGTGGATACTGGTTATTTTCTATAGCTATTACTTCATAATAATATTATGTCACTAATTGCTTGTAAAAATGATCAGCAAATCTGAAGCACTTTGCATTCAAATATTACACCGACGCTAATGTTGATGAAGTAATAATCGAGACATAAACAAATGAAATCCAATTGACAAACAAGTTTTGCCTTCAAGAAGTATTTTGTAGCACTCTTTTCATTTGTCAACTTGCAACTTCTTGACCACACTGAATGTGGCCTGTAGACACGGCTACTCCGCCATGCAGCTGAGAAACTGGCAAGATTCAGCAGGACCAAATAAGGATCCTATGGTCTCGATGATCTGACGCAGGTCCTTTATACACTGAAATGAAAATCATGAAAAATGGACAAAGTCACAGGAGTTACAGGAGGATCAAATTTGATATTTTAAAAGCAAATAACTAATTTTTACTATAAAAAACATTTGCATTCGTAATCTCCACATTAACCATGCATGTTAACTGGTTTAGTGCATGCCCTACTGGAAAGAACAGTGTCCCACAGTGAGTGACACAGTGTGTTCGCAGTGTGGAACACAAGAGAAATCACTTTCACACTGTTCAATTGGGCTACTCGAATTAAAACAAATACCTTTGTGCCACACCACAGTCGAAAATAGGGACTCCGGAACTAAATATTGGTCTTAAAAATTGGGGTCTCCGGAACGGCCCTTGAATCAATAATTGCTAAAAATCCATTGCTCTGGAACTGACCAAATACAAAATGGGGGTTTAGCTCTAGAACTCATATGACCCCTCGTCGATAGAGCCGCCGTCCTGAGCAGATGGACGCGTACTGGAACGATAAACCACACATTTGAGGGTCACTGGAACGGGGGGAAATGGGAATTTCTATGACTTTCTAAATTGGTGATGCTCTGGGACGGAAATTTAGGCTGAAAATGTGAGTCTCGACCGCGGCACATACGTATCAGATACATTTGTGCTAAGAAGCCCCCCCCCCCCCCGACATAGCTTCCCAGGGACATGGTTTGCGGGAGGGTGTCGATATTACCAGGGCCCCGTTCCGTAAAAGTTACTATTAGGGCAATTTGGCCATCCAATGGTAACTACCATGTTAATGATGCTCAACAGCCAATTAAAATCAGTTACCACAAGTGAAAAGAGAATGAAATGAAACTATCCATTAGCCTACCTTTCGCTGGTCCCTCTTTGACGGAAGTGCGCGGCACAGGATCATCCCTTCAGACCGACCCTCCCCGTCAGACTGTGTTTTAAGATGTAAAAATGAAATAGAAAAACGTCATCAAAAATAAGCTTTCATCGATATAACACGAGAAAATTAAACTAAATAAACAAAACCCCAAAATTAGCAAAATGTAAAAAAAAACCGAAAGAAATTATGGTTATGTAGAATATAATTTTTGATACAAGCTACATTTTGCACTTCCGACAAATGCTCCTCCTGCAGCAGCCTGTTGCATAAAACTTTTTACCTGAGAAAACTCTGGTAAAAACCAAAAACTAATGTTAGTCTAATTTCTGCCATTGACTTTAACACAGGACAAAAACTCAGGTAAAAAAATACAAGAGTTTTTTTCAGGTAAAAAGTTTTATGCAACAGGCCCCTGTATTTTCTCTGAAGATGTAATGGGGGAGTTGGAATGGGGTGGGAGTTAGAGTTGTGATGAAAGGCTTAAGGTAAGATTTGACGCTCGGCTTTCAGTAGAAGCAATTGTCGCGGAGCAAATATGAAACAAATCTTTGATCCATACATTTGTCGTGACTTACCTCATTGGTATTGGAGGGATCGAGAGATTTTCGGAGTTTGCACACATCACACATCAGCTGCAAAGGAAAGAAAACAAAACTGTCAAGAAAATTATCCAATTGGCCTATAATCTGACGCATTTTCCATGTTCAAGATTGATGTATACGCCTATTGTATTTTTCTCCCTAAAAATGAAGAGAGAGTGAGACAGGCAGACATAGTGCATGGATGAAGGCAGAAAAATAAATTAGACAGAGAAGCGAGAGGTCGATAAAGAGAGATGGAGACAAAGTCAGAGAGACAGAGCAATAGAGAGAGATAGAGACAGACAGACAGATTGAGACAGAACAAGAAAGAGCTGGAAAGAGAGAGGGGGAGAGGGGAGAGAGAGGGTGCAAAGAGAGGGGAAGATATTGTATTCTGTATATACATTTATGTACGACGTATTTTTTCACGATTTCATATTCTCTTATGCAGTTATGTTGAACTTGATAGTAATGAAATTTATTATTTTCACTTTCATTCAAAATACTGTATACACTATTCTATTCAGATGACGTCCAGTTGTTGTTTCCTGAAATAATAATAATCAAAGTAATTGGTTGACATTGGTTTTACGTAAAAAAATCTGAGCTAGAAGGTCACACTTGTCACCTGTGTCTGTGATATGTTACAAAAATGAAGCCCAGAAAAAATTGCGTTCGAAAATAATTATTTAGTGCTTCAAAATGTGAAATATAAAGTGACCAGAAACACCATCTTAATTTTATCCCATACACTTATGTGTACCATTTAGGCGTCTATAAGACGCCTATTTACAAAATCGGGGTTTGCCTTGTAGTTTTAGCTTTTCATTCTCAATAATGGTTGTTTTCAGGGTTTATTAGTTCTAATACATGCACTTGCACACATGTTTCATCTTGAGTTGATAATTTTTTAAATCGGCTGCTCACAAAGTTAAACAATACCTTTAATCTAAAGAGGATGATACAAGTACTTACTTTCATTTCAGCTGCAGTCATGTTAGCATCCAATCGTTCAGACAGATCATTGACAGCATTGGGTGGGTTGTCCAGGTTCCTGAACTGATCGTACTCTTCCTCGTCGTAGATCTCTGTGTCAATACGATATTTGATGAGGAAGTAATAATCATAATGATGATAATAGTGATGATGATGATGATAATAATAATAATAATAGCTGGATTTATGAAGCGCTCTTTGCCTGAGGATACAAAGCGCTGCTATTATTATTACACCGGCTTTAGCTCGAGCTACCATCACCGGCGCTCAGTACATGCAAGGAATTAATCCTGACGGGTACCCATTGACCTCACTTGGGTCGAGCGCAGCACATAGTATGGATAAATTTCCTGCAGAAATAAAACACGCCTTGGATAGGATTCGAACCCACGACCCTCTGTTTGAAAGGCGAAAGTCGGAACCACATAGGACAAACAAACACGTGGCGGTTCAAAAGCTGAAAAAAGATGGAACCTACCCTGTGCATGTATAACAGAAATCAAAGTAGATCCTAAATGAAGTAGGTCAAAAATGCACAGTCAGTTTTACCGATTCTGTTTGTCGATCCCCGTGCGATAATCATTTAAAAAGGAAAAGAGATGAATAACCGCACCCTTTTCCCGGTGCTATGGCTTTTCGTAGCTGGTCGCGAAAAAATTGAACCATTCAAAATTTATCTACGATCAATATGATTACCACGACAGAATCTGATACGCTTTGGATACGACTGCTTTGATTGCTCCACCATCAAGACCACAAATTTAATCGTGACAATGGGAACTATAGGTTTACGATCAATACGATTGCCATGATTGAGTTGACAGGATTCGATACGATCTTCTACGATCTTTTACGATCACTATGATTATGCCACGAGTAAGACCAATGTTTCTATCGTGATGCAAATCGTGACAGTAGGAACTAGGTATTACGATCAATACAATTACCATGACTTTTTTTAACAAGTGCACACCTAGTGATCAATAATGCATATAGCATTTCCATTTATTTGAAAGCAGGATAAAAGAGCATCGGAGATTAAATGCCTTGCTCATGGGCATAGGTGCCGCGGCCAGGTATCGAACCCCGGACTTTCCATGTATAGCCAGGCGCCTTAGACCTCTCGGCCACGGCACCTCCATGACTGAGTCGATAGGATCTGATACGATCTTTTACGATCACTATGATTATGCCACGAGTAAGACCAATGTTTCTATCGTGATGCAAATCGTGACAATAGGAACTAGGTATTATGATCAATAAAATTACCATGACTGAGACGATAGGATCTGATACGATCTTTTACGATCACTATGATTATGCCACGATGAAGACCAAGTTTTCTATTGTGACGAATTGTGACAGTGGAAACTAGGTATTACGATCAATACGATTACCATGACTGAGTCAACAGGATCTGATACTATCTTCTACGATCCTTTACGATCACTATGATTATGCCACGAGTAAGACCAATGTTTCTATCGTGACGCAACTCGTGGCAATAGGAAACTATGTGTAAATAAGATCTTACTACGAATACACCAACACTGACCCCTAACATTTACCTCGTAGATTCCAATCTGTGGAGGAAATGGCACGCCTCTTTCGACCAACCATAACGAGTGGAATCAATACAGGTGACAATTCGATCAAAAGTGCAGCAATCCCACCTATGAGCACTGCTGTTCCTGCTACAACAGCGGTGTCTGTAGAATGTGAAAATTAATAGAGGTGAAAATTTTAAGAGGAATGAAAAATATGTAATTCATACCAGTGTTTTAGAATTAGTAAATGGTATTGATTTTTTCACCTGATTGCTATGAAAGCACGAATGCTTGTAAACTAGAAACCAGAGGACCGACGCACAGTGGGCCAGAATGAGTTGAAAGTTCGCCAAAATTACATTCCATGTTATATTTTTACTTAAGCATGTGGATGAAGGGTGATTTTGGGGCGTAGAATCGAGTGAACATAATTTAAAGCCGATATGACGTCAGTTTGATACCAAATTTAATTGGCTACTTAAAACCTATCTGTGAAAAGACAAATTACGCCAAAACCAATGTACAGTATATAAACTTCGTGTTATGTGTTACTCTAAGATTGACCAGAGTGAATGTTGGTTAATGCTTCTTACATGCCTAAAAAGTGTGTATGAGATCCTGAAAATAATTTTATGGCATCAAAATGATCATTAGATTTAAAGGAAATACTTAAAAATCTGAAAAATATTAACCGTGCTTTATCAAGCGGCGTAGACTTGGGTAAAACGCAAAGTATACACCACGAATGTTTTACTATGAGGAGGGTTTTTGGCTGAAAATATTCTACAAGTAACTTTAATCTCTGGAAGAGGGGCGGGTAGTCCTAATATGCGTTATCAACCTTTATTTTGTTTGCATTATGCCCGAAATTCATGTCTTTTAATGGAATGGAATGGAAGGGGAATCGTCCTCGCCGTGCAAAAATTAACGGCAATGTACCCCCATGCGGTGCGCTACGATGACTGCGCGGTATAAAAATAACCGTTTTTGAACAGGTTTTGGGGGTGTTGTGTCAAGTAAAATGGGCTCTAACATGAAAACAGGCAAAAATGGGCAGCTAAATTAATATTGACTTAAAGCTTAGACATCTAGCAAAATGATGATGATAGAATTTAAACGGAAATCCACGGAAATCTTAACTTGTAAATGCAAAATACATGGATTATCAGCCTATTTCGAGGAATAATTATCCTATAAACCTCCTGACATGTGGCTTTTATCTACTTTGCACTCTTTCACACGAAAAAGAATATATCAGGATTATGTGGGTGCCGTTTCAGATTCCTTCATGAAAAACCTCCTGTGAAATGGCTTGTTTTTAAGTTGTCATGTACGCGGCATTTCACAAAATGTCAAATTTTATGATTTGAGGTAGGAAATAACAACCCTTATGCAAATTCCCGAATGAAAAACTTTGCAAAAGTGTTCGTCAAAATGTTGTCTTTCAGCTGGGCATGACAAAAATTAAATATCTGAAATTGCCCAAAATGGCTTTTGGCGAATTTTAGTTTCGCTCCGGCCCACTGTGCGACGGATTAAAGTCCTCTGCGAAGGACCTGGTTTGAGGTTTAAATGATTTTCCATAGCGCATCGATTGGGAATCGAACCCGAAATACGGAGCTCCCGCTCTACCGAGTAACGACTGAGCTATCTCACCTCACAATTCTATAAGTATTCTATGTTTACGTTTTGTAATGTTCACTTTTTTTGTTACGTTATTATGTCATTCAATGAATTTCCTTTTGTAGCAAGAATTGTCCAGTGGATCGATACATAGAGTTATGGCGTTATGACACGATAGCATAATTTCTTAGCAAACGCTTTCTGGACCGTTGAAAATCTATTGGAAATGCCCATCAAGTTACAGGTCATTGTCGAAAAAATATGGACCCGGAGAGCAAATCGTTTTTAAAATTCGGACCAGACGTCAATTGCAAATGTTTCGTTTGCGCAGAGTAGACGACACCGCTGTTCTAATTTTATCAATTTTCGACAAAGACTGCTTTGTTATGGAGGGCTTTTAACAAATAGCTTATCAGCTTTGTAGAACGCGTTTGCGTAGTGTTTGCAAAAATGCACTATTGAATGAACATACAAATGAATGAATGGATGGATGAATGAATGAATAAATAAATGGATGAATGAATGAATAAATGGATGAATGAATGAATAAATGGATGAATGAATGAATGAATAAATGGATGAAGGAATGAATCATTTGATGATTTAATGAACGAACGAATGATTGATTGAATGAATAAATGAATGAATTAATAAATGAACGGAAGAATGAATGAATGGATAAATGAATGAAGAGATGAATGGATAAATGAATTAATGAATGAACGGACGAATGAATTGATGGAGAAATGAATGAATGAACTAACGAATAGCCGATGAATAAATAAATGAAAGAAAGACAAAAAAGAATGAATGAAATGAATGAACGGACGGGTGAATGAATGAATGAATGAATAAATGAATGAGTGAATGAATGCATGATGGATATTGAACTAACGAATAACTGAATGGATGAATGAATGAACTAACGAATGAATAAGTGATTGAATGAGTGAAAGAGTGAATGATTGATTGAATGAATGATTGAATAAATAAATGGATGGATGGATGAATAAATGAAATTAATGAATGAGAGAATGAATGAATGAGTGAATAAATGATTTAATGATTGAATGAGTGAGTGAGTGAATGATTGATTGATTGAATGAATGAATGAAATGAATAAGTAAATGATTGATTGATTGATTGACTGAATGGATGGATGGATGAATGAATGAATTAATAAATGAATGATTGATTAATTGAATGAATCAATGGATAAATGAGTAAATGGATGAAGGAATGAATTAAAGAATGAATTAATAGGTAAATAATTGATTTAATGACTTACCCCTCACAATTTCAGGGTCTAGAGAAACTTCTGGGAAGCCAATATCGTTCCTGGGATAAGACGGTGGATCTGAACAGAACCCTTGGCTTTTACAAATTTCTTTCGACGTCTATATGTGGAGAAGACAGAACGTTCGTGTAAAACGTGATAAATAAGTGTTACTTATTGACTTTCTGCAGTGATTAGTGTCATATTTCATCACTTTCCTCTAATTTTGTTCATTTTTTCCTTTTTCCTTGGTCTTGGAACTAGAGGCAAGGTCCTATCTATACTCCAGCGGACTAATATGATTAAACCTTGATCTCGTATCTACACTGTAAAAAAATGGTAAAATTTTGACCAGCCAGCAGGGTAACTGTGTCCAACCAATTTGAGGCAGTATTTTTCCAGCATATTGTCCAGTAAGGTTAAAAAATAAGCAGCAACTACTTTAGAGTGGGCGAAATTTTTCATCACACTGGATAAATAAAAATGCCCCCTAAATGCCGAATGTTGGTTAGACATATAATTACCCCCATGGAGCATTTTACCCAATATTTTTTTTTAGAGGGTAAGATGTCTTTGAGGCAATTCTGGGGAGCGTTTCTTGAAATGACTTGTCGGATGTTATCTTACAAGTTCCATTTTATCCAACAGTTACCATAGTAACAGTGCTTCTCAGCCAATCAAAATCAATAAAAGTTGTCAGACAAAAATGTTGATGAAATGCTCCCCTACTTCGATATGATATTAAATGCAAGCTAAACCTTAAGGGACCGTGAGAAAACATCAATACTCTATCTCCGAATGAGATAGCCTTTATAGCCAGAGCATTCGGCGCTGTTATATTCCTAAACACGCCCACAATGCGCCTTAAAACATAGACTGACTTACGAGGCGATCAGTATTTTAAACGCCTTAAAACATAGACTGACTTACGAGGCGATCAGTATTTTAAATGCACATTTCCCTAGTCTGTATTTTCAAACCCTGGATTGGCACACAAGCAGATGATCTTCTACATGGTTTAAAATCGTGCAGGGATATTCAAATCCCTTGAAATTCATTTCTTATTTTCTTGTTGGTTAATAATTTCATTCTTTTCCATACAAAGTAAAAACATTGAATAGTTTAATATTTTGCCATTTTTTACGCAATGTTGCGTTGAAATTTACGCTTTAAAACATGCATTTTGCCCAATATCAGGGGCGGAAATCTCTTCCAAAAAAGGTGGGGGGACAAGGGGCTGGAAAATTTGACAAGAAAAAATAAAGGTTATTTTAAGGTCATATGACGAAAATAAATTTGACAAGCAAAAAAAAAAGGGTTATCATCCCAAACGTAAGGTCATCTAGTCCTTACATACAAGTTTTATTTTGATTTTGAATGATGTTTTTCTTAGCATCATAAAAGACCACAAATAGTAGGGGGACATTTGATATTGTGTCCCCCCTACTATTTTCAGTAGGGGGGGGGCACGTCCCCTGTCCCCCTGGGATAAGCGCCCATGCCCAATATGGAGTAAAACTAAATCACCCAGCAAACATGCATGTTTCCTTTTTACCCAATATCGGTTAAATTTTTTTTCTCATAATTTTTTTGAGGTTAGGTAGGCATAAGCGAGTCAATATTACCACTAAGTTTGAACTGATTTCATTGGCAGCTCCAGCCAGGCTCTCGCACAATACGTCTTCGTCATCTTGGTCAACTGCATCACGGCAAGAACGCTTTTAGGAAAAAACAAACAAAAAATAACTAAACATTTGTCCTGATTTATTATCATATATACCTTTGTCATTTATATAAAATGCTTTACTTTTATTACACTGTAAAAAATGAAGTGCTAAATATATTGGCACTTCATTTTTTTTACAGTGTAATAATAACAACAACAACAACAATAATATCGCAGTTCTTGTCTGGCACATATCACATAGCGTTCCTATGCGCTTCTAAAAGACTTGAATATCATTATCCTGTCTTTAGGAAAATAAAAAATGAAATAATGATGGCATGACTTTGATGATAAGAGTGATAACAAAAAATGATCATGACATTTTTATTTGAGGGATGAAAATTATAACGGAAGGTCTTTATTAATAATAATACATTTCCGGAGGGTCGAGTGTAGATTAGGTACACTAATGCCATGACCCGATAATAGCGAGTTGTCGCACCGCCACGCAGAGCTCTTTAAAGAACATAGAAAATCTATTGTTAAATGCCATCTATGACAATGAGCAACCAAGAAGCCTTTGGCGAACAAATTGTGAATCAAAGCAGAGGTTTCGTCCAAGGAGTCTGAACAATGGACATATTTAAAAACGATTTGTCTACTCCAAAACTTAGGACCAACTCATGTTCCGGTTCACCAATAGTCGAAATGACCTCCAAGCTGTCAATTGTCATTTGACGGGCATTTTCAATACATTTACTGTGTTTTAAAATTCGTTCTAAGTGGCGGTGCAAAAAGGTCCCTACTAGGATTTTTTTTTGTTTTAAATCATATTTATTTCTTCCTCATATCACATGTAAAAAAATATATATAACATGACATCATTAAAACATAATTATTTCAAGTTTACACATAAACATTTTAACATGGTAAGAAAATGAATATGTATGAATTTCAAATGTAAACTTAGAATTAATCTGCTCACATTTCTTTAAGAACTTATAATCACGAAGGGATAAATACAGAACAGAATCCGGGTAAAACAGGAATGTAAAAAAATCTGAGGGTCATTTGGTCGATACCACCATTACCTATCATAATCATGCAATTTACTCCTCTGATAATAAAAATTGTTTTGTTCACTTTAAAACAACCCTCTTCCCCGGCACCAGGGGGAGGGGGCCAGCGAAATTCGGACAATGCTGGGGGGGGGGTACAAATTGACTCATCAACCGTTTCGCACGAGGTCAAATTATCATAATGTAGACAGGGTTTTCAAGATTTATGGGAACGGAGTGGGGCATAAATCCGTTAAAAAAGGAGGAAAAATATCATGAAGAACCTTATTAAAACTTGTTCTAACTAAGTCACCCCCCCAAAAAAAGAGAATAAAATAGCAGGGGAAAGACCCCATACCTCCGTTATATCTGTTCCAAGGTCTCTCAAGGCATTCACAGCTGCTTTGCATGCTTCACAACTAGGCGTACCTTGGGCATGGTCTGAAAAAGGGAAAAGATAAAAAAAAGTCAAGAGCAAGATTAGTAATTGTTGTGATTAGTTTCCATGTAAGTCACAGATGTATTAAGGAAAAGTCGAGATAAATGAAATAATGGTCTGTTAGAAAAAATCAATCAAATTTTCCCTTAGGGTCTTGATAATATCATGACTCAATTGAATCAACAGGAGAGCGCAAATGGTTAAAAAGAAAGTGCGAAGCGCAGCAGGACGAACAAATGTATTAAGAGATATAAAAACATGAGAAAAGGTAGAAAGAAAAAACAGATGGGGAGGCGAAAGAATACTAAGAGAATAGAAAAAGCGAATAATTAGAGAAGAGGGGAAAGTGGAAATATGAGGAAAGGACGAAAATTAAAAAGAAAAGAGAAAGGATCACAAAAAAAATAACAAGAGATGTTATGTGACTCTGAACCGGAGATGTAAAACAAAATACCATCTGAGTGTGATTTCTTGCATAATCAGCCTCACACATTCTCCGATTTTAAAACCGCCCAACGACCCCCCTTAGAATAATAATCCGCTTTTTATATAGCGCTTAATACAATTGGAACGACGTGTCTCAGCGCTTTACAGATATATTATTACCCCCGTCATCGGATTCAATCAGTCATTCCCGCACACAATGAATGCACATCCTCCACTCCCTTAGGAGTATTCCGGTCAGTCACCGATGAGGCGCACACAGTACTGGACAAGCTAATGACTTTCACATCCTACCCGGGTACCCATTTAGCACCTGGGTCGAGAGCGCCAAAGTGTGGATTAACGCCATGCCAAAGGACACCAGACCGCGGTGGGATTCGAACACACGACCCTCTATTTACAAGGTGAGAGTCAGAACCACTACACGAGGACTCCTCCCCCTTAATAATCTGATCACACAGAATAAGATAACACCCTACCTGTTCCTAGGAGAAGGACTGCAAGCACGATGGCGCTAGTGAAGAACACGACCTTCGTCATGATGGAGGGCTAAATCTTGTGTAACTGGTAAGCGAAAACTGTCTTCTTGGAGAAATAAAGTCTTGATACCAGAATGAGGTTGGGTCTGTTATTTGGTCACATTTATACATCTCATCTGATGGCTTTCTGGCAGCGGTTCAACACCCACCGGATAGGCTCCTACCGTTCTCTGTTGCTTTAAATATCGGAAAGATTAGCGCTTACTTTTGTTCCTTGACAAGTCATGATAGCTGTTGAACTTCCTGGAGCAAAGAGAAAGAAGAAGAAAAAAAAAGAACTTGTTAAAACTCTAGATGTGACCAATCTCTGTTGCTTTAAATATCGGAAGATTACGGTTTACTTTTTTTCCTGATAGCTGTTGAACTTCCCGCAAGAAAATGAAAAACATGTTAAAACTCTAGAAAGCTTCAAAACAACCATATACCTTTCGTTTCAAAATGGTACTCCATCGGAAGCACTTGTGTTACAGATCATCCGCTCAGTTTTCTCCGGTACAAAGAAAGAATAGGAAATAAAAGAATTTAAAAACAAATCCCCAATTAATACCCGATTTGAGCAAGTTGAGAGGACGCATGACCCTAGTTTCCTATATGCTCCTATTTATTCCACGCCAACCATTGTTTAAATAAAATCAGGTACTTATTGGGGATTTTTCATTTTCAAATATTTTATATCCTTATACCCTTTTTCGGGGAGCATTAAAAACAAATAGATAAACACTTTGTAAAGTATAGCATAATTATACCTGAAAGGTCAAGTTCACCCCAGGAAAATGCTGACTTGAATAAATAGAGAAAAATCACACTAGCATAGTGCTGAAAATTCCAACAAAATCGGAAGTAAAATAAGAAAGTTATGACACTTTAAAGTTTCGCTTATTTTTCACAAAACAATGATAACGCACAACTAGGTGTGTCAGTCGATGATGTCCATCCCTCACTATTTCTTTTGTTTTTTATTGTTTGAATTATACAATATTTCATTTTTTTACTGATTTGACAATAAGGACCAACTTGACTGAACCATATAGTATTAAACAATGCTAATTCCACATGTTCAGGGAGGAATTAATCGTTGTACCACTTGACAATAGGAGAAAATAAGAATATTTCATATTTCATAATTATAATAAAATAGAAAAGAAATAGTGAGTGGATGATGTCATAGTCTCCCCATTTGCATACCAGCCAGGATGTGCATATATGTTTTGTGAAATAAAGCAAAATTTTAAAATGTCATAACTTTCTTATTTTACAGCCGATTTTGATGAAATTTTCAGTGTTCTGCTTGTTATATTTTTGTCTTTTTATTCAAATCAACTTTATGTTGGGTGGACTTGTCCTTTTTAAGAGCGTGAGCGTGTGGCCCATGTTACGATACTGCAACAAATAACAGAAGATTTTTAAATATAAAGTTTGAATTTTCCTTTTTTTTATTACAGGAAATAATTATACATAAAATAAAACAAATAATGATCTTACATAAATCTCTTGAAGTGTCCGATGTAAAATCCCGAAGTGATGATGCTATATCCAAGTAATAATCCAAATGATAAAAATCCCAGTTGACTGGCGAAAATTCACAATGATGGCGATGATGAAACTGATGTTGAAGTCCGATGAATAATAAGAGTCACTGCTACGAGTTGAAATGTCCGTGAAGACGATGTTGATGATGATTAACAGTCAATTTCAGTAATCCATGGGTTGAAGCGTGTTCATTGAACAGGTTGATGATGTTGATGATCTCGATGAGAACTGATCATTTCTCTCTCAAAATAACTGCAAACAGTTCATTGATGGTGGGCATAAACTGCTCTGATCTGATCTGGTGAAGTGATCTCATATGATGTGATGTGATCTCCTGCTCTCATATGATGAGATGGTGTGATCTAATATGATGTGATGATCATCTTGAAAAATCTGCAGCTTTATACTAATTACAAGTGTTCTAGATCATTCTCAAATTTCGACTAATCTACAAGCTTCTAGAATTGTCTTCCAAAAGAACTTTCTCCTTTCAGGAGCAGTCAAAATCCAGAACACTCTTGAATGACCTCATTGAAATCAACAGTGTAAACAAAATACCTAAGCCTATTCATTTCCACTACCAATACAATTCTATTGTTTGGCTTTTCCTTATTCAACAATAAAACTCCTTGGCCTTTAAAAATAGGCAAGGCCTGCATAATTAAAAAGACATCCTGGAATGTTCTTTACAATTCTTGGCTATCCTTAAAGGGAAATAACTAATAGATAAATGTAATTGCTTTTAAAATTCTTTTACAATTATTCATATATGTAACACCTCCCCCACCGGGGAAAAGAAAGCTTTACCGTAGTAAAGGTTTCTTTAAGATTACTTTTTCTTTTAACTGTTCAAACTCATCTTGATAAATCATTTACAGTTATCGTGTACAAAGATATAGTAATTAATGAACATGTTAAAATAAATGAACATCAAAAATGTTTTCTTCAAATGACACACTTGGTCAAAATCATGAATAATTTCACTTTTTATACTCTTGATAGAGCATCAGCAATTACATTATTCTTTCCCTTTATGTGTACAATTTTCAAAGGGAATGGTTGGAGCATTAGGCTCCATCTGTACAGTCTTTGATTCTTTGTTTTGAATTTCTCCAAAAACACAAGAGGATTGTGGTCTGTATAGACTGTAATCTCTCCATTGGTTAGATACACCTCAAACTGCTGAAGGGCTAGTACGAGACTCAGGGCCTCTTTTTCAATAGTTGAGTATTTCTTTTGAAACCGATTGAGTTTCTTAGAGAAGTAGCACACTGGTTTTTCGATGCCTTCTTCATCTTCTTGGAGCAATACTGCTCCTACTCCAACATCACATGCATCAATAGCTACTTTGAACGGCTTTGTGAAGTTGGAGCTGCCAAAACAGGCTCATTCACCAAAATGGCCTTTAATTTCTCAAATGATCTTTGACTTTCGTCAGACCAAACATACTTCACTTTTGCCTTCAGCAGGTTTGTCAGAGGACTAACCACTGTACTGAAATTTGGAACAAATTTCCTGTAGAAGCCACTCATACCTAAGAATCTGAGCAATTCTTTCTTAGTTGTGGGAATTGGGAAGTCTAAGATAGCTTGTATCTTGGCTTCTCTTGGTAGCACTTGCCCTTGACCAACCACATGACCAAGATATGTGACTTTTGCCTTGGCAAATTCACTCTTCATCAGATTCACTACTAGATTGGCTTTGTCCAGCCTGTCAAACAGTGCTCGCAAATGATTCAGATGATCATTCCAAGTATCACTGTATACTAGGATGTCGTCTATGTATACGACACAATTGTCAAGTCCGGCAATCACTTGATTTGTCAACCTTTGGAAGGTTGCTGGTGCATTTTTCATTCCAAAAGGCATGACTTTGCATTGAAATAAGCCTTCGGGTGTGACAAAGGCTGATATCTCTTTGGCTCGGTCAGTCAGTGGCACTTGCCAATATCCTTTAAGCAAGTCTATCTTTGTGATATAGGCAGAATTTCCAACTCTATCAATACAATCTTCTAACCTAGGAATTGGATACGAGTCAGTCTTAGTTACTGCATTTACCTTTTGGTAATCAATGCAAACTCTCTGAGAGTCGTCTGGCTTTAGAACCATTACAATAGGAGAACTCCAACTACTCTGACTCGGTTCGATTATGTCATTATCTAACATAAACTGTATTTCCTTATTCACCATTTCCAACTTGCTTGGATTGAGCCTATAAGGATTCTGTTTGATAGGTCTTACATCACCTACGTCTACATCATGTACAGTTAAAGGTGTACGACCTGGTTTGTCTTTACATACATTCTCATATTCTCTTAACAGGCCAGATATATCATTTCTCTGATCTTCAGGCAGGTGTTTTAATGCCTCATCCATATTTCTTAACATCTCTGAGTTAGACAACTTTATACCACATGGTTCGTTCTTAGATACATCTGTATAAGACAATTCATTATCTGTCTTTCCATAGCATTCTTCTTCATGTACATCTACATGTTTTTCTTCTTCTTTGACCTGTGTTGTACCTATTGGCTGACTAGCCTCTCGCTCAAAGTATTCTTTTAACATGTTTACATGACAAACTCTTGAGACTTTCTTCGATCAGGGGTACTGATCACATAGTTGACATCATTCAATTTCTTTTTGACTATGTAGGGACCACTAAACCTAGCTTTCAAGGGCTCACCTTGCAAAGGCAACAACACTAATACTTTGTCTCCAGGCTTGAAACTTTGCTCTTTTGCATTTTTGTCAGCTTGAGCTTTCATTTTTCCCTGCGACTCTTTCAAGTGTTCCTTAGCCACATCACAAGCTTTTGAGAGCCTTTCTCTAAACTTTGACACATAGTCTAGAAGGTTTACATCATCATCCTGAACCATAAACCTCTCTTTGATAAGCTTTAGAGGACCCCTAACCTCATGACCATAGACCAATTCAAATGGACTGAAACCTGTGGACTCATTCGGGGAATCCCTGGTTGCAAACAGTAGGAATGAGATCCCTTTATCCCAGTCATCGGGATAGTCTTCACAATAAGCCCTAATCATGGTCTTCAAAGTCTGATGATAGCGTTCTAACGCTCCTTGGGACTGTGGGTGATAAGCAGAGGATTTGATCTGCTTTATTCCCAACTCCTTCATAACTTGCTGAAATATTCCTGACATGAAATTTGACCCTTGATCAGATTGAATTTCCTTCGGCAGACCGTACCTAGTGAAAAACTGCACTAACGCCTGCACCACTGTCTTTGCAGTGATACTTCTCAAAGGTATCGCCTCTGGAAACCGTGTAGACAAGTCCATAATCGTCAGGAGAAATCTGTGACCCGACCTCGTTCTGGGTAAGGGTCCGACACAATCAACAAGAACCCTAGTAAAAGGTTCATCAAATGCAGGAATGGGTATCAATGGAGCAGGCTTGATAGAAGGCTGTGCCTTACCAATAATCTGACATGTGTGACATGTCTTACAGAAATGCACAACATCTTTGTGCATTTTAGGCCAATAGAAATGCCTCATAATTCTATCTTCTGTCTTCCGAATACCGACATGACCTGCCATAGGTAACTCATGAGCCATTTTCAGAATATCTGTGCGGTAACAAGGAGGAACTACAACCTGGTGAATTATACACCAATCTTCATCAGCTGGTCTCCGGGGAGGTCTCCATTTCCTCATCAAAATGTCATCTTTGACATAAAAGCACTCAGGAACCTTATCAGCCTCAGCCTCAGAACATGCTTTTTGTGACAAGCTTTTTAATTCTGGGTCTGCCTGTTGTGCCTGTACAAGGGAGGATTTACTAAACAAACTATCATTGTTAGCAACAGAGCCTTCAACACTATCCCCATTCAAATCCTTGAAAAAGGTTTCAGCTAACCAGACATCAGTACTCTCCTTTACATCAGCAGATTCCGCATCATCCTTTTCAGCTCTACGAGTCTGAGACCTAGTAACAACACAATCCGGGAAAATCCCTGGAAAATCTTCCTGCAACAATTCAGTTTCAGCTACCTCAACGGGCTTTTCCGAAACCACTGGAGATGCAACAACTTTATCTCCAGCCAAGTCGTTACCTAACAAGAAATCAACACCTTTCATGGGTAATTCTGGAACGACACCAACAGTCACAGGACCACTAACTAGGTCACACTTTAAGTCGACCTTATGCAAAGGAACCGACATGAAATTTGGGCCAATACCTTGAACTAAGACGTTGGCATTCTCTGAACTCTCCAGAGGAAGAGCCGAATCCCCTGGCACCATCAGGGACTGTGCAGCCCCTGTATCCCTAAGGATCACCACTGACCTACCAGCAGCACCAGTCGAACAAGGGGATACTTCACCATCATGCAAAAAACTTCTAAAAGTTTCATCAACCTGTTTGACTTTATCAGCAAATACCAGAGAAACACTCTCAACATCTTGATTGGGCTCTGATGGAACAAACTCCATCGAGGGAACACTTGTTTGCTTGGCAAAACCCATGTCTTTCTTAGTTTTGGTTGGCATTCCAACCAATTTCCAACATGATTCTTTCAAATGTCCCGATTTATGACAATGAGTACAAATTTTGGAACTACGACTCTCAGACCTTTTGGTTGATTCTGTGCCCCCACTGGCCTGATTCTTGTTAGCGTCTTTGTCCTTGCTTGCATATTTTCCCTCACTAGGTTTATTGTGGGATTCAAATGACCCTTTACCTTTCTTTTTCCAATAATTCTTGAAAGGAGGCCTATCTCCACTACCCTTATGTGTGACCTCAAATTCATCAGCTACTATGGCTGCTTTACTGACTTCAGTAACTCTATGGTCATCTAAGTGAGATTTAATGCCAAAAGGAAGACTCTTTTTGAATTCTTCTAGGAGGACAATTTCCCTAAGGTGAACAAAATCTTTGTCAACTTTCAGTGATCTGTACCACTTATCGAACATCATTTCTTGTTCCCTAGCAAATTCAACATATGTCTGGCCTGATTGTCTTTGCATGTTCCTAAATTTATGTCTGTACGCTTCTGGTACTAACTCATATGCATTGAGAATTGTTTCTTTTACTGTAGCATAGTCACATGATTGCGTTTCAGAGAGTGAAGAATAGACTTTTGCAGCCTTTCCAACAAAAACGCTTTGGAGGAGAAGAGTCCAGTATTCCTCGGGCCAATTCAGTCTCTTGGCCACTTTTTCAAATGACACAAAATATGTATCAACTCCCTCTTCATCAAATTTTGGCACAAGGCGAATATTTTTCGCCACATCAAAGCCTTGGGGAGATTTATCTTTAACAGAGTTAGTATTAGTATTTGCATGAGCTAACTCCATTTCTTTCAACTTTAACTGGTACTCCAATCTCATTTTCTCCATTTCAATGTTTTCTCTGATTCTTTCCTTTTGAAGGTTTTCTTTGATTCTTTCCTTCTCAAGGTTTTCTTTGATTCTTTCCTTCTCAAGGTTTTCTTTGATTCTTTCCTTTTCCAATTCAATGTTTGCCAGTTGTATCTGAGCATCGTCTGAAATATTGATAGAAGTTTCAGACTCCTCTGTAAGCTTCATGTGACTAGCTAACAAGTCAATTATCTCTGCCTTCTTTAACCTGGGGCTAGAGATACACCCAAACGATCACAAACTGTTATCAAATCATCCTTCTTCAGTGACTTCAAATGATCATATGACAATTCTGTCATTGCAAGAAATTCTTCAACATCAAATGTAGCCATAGTGAATATACACAAATACAAGCACGTAATAACACAGTACAGTATATTCTAGAACTTTCCAAAATGTTTCCAAAATGTTTCCAATTCAAATTGGCTTTTGTTTCAAACTGACTTTCGTCTCAAATTGGCTTTCGTTTCCTGAAAAACTGGTTTTAGTTTCAAATTGGCTTGTTCAAATTTGGTTTTCGTTTCCCGGACAACTGTTTTTAATTTCAAACTGGCTTGTACAAATTTGGTTGTTGTTTCCCGGACAAGCCCCCAAAATTATTTGTTACGATACTGCAACAAATAACAGAAGATTTTTAAATATAAAGTTTGAATTTTCCTTTTTTTTATTACAGGAAATAATTATACATAAAATAAAACAAATAATGATCTTACATAAATCTCTTGAAGTGTCCGATGTAAAATCCCGAAGTGATGATGCTATATCCAAGTAATAATCCAAATGATAAAAATCCCAGTTGACTGGCGAAAATTCACAATGATGGCGATGATGAAACTGATGTTGAAGTCCGATGAATAATAAGAGTCACTGCTACGAGTTGAAATGTCCGTGAAGACGATGTTGATGATGATTAACAGTCAATTTCAGTAATCCATGGGTTGAAGCGTGTTCATTGAACAGGTTGATGATGTTGATGATCTCGATGAGAACTGATAATTTCTCTCTCAAAATAACTGCAAACAGTTCATTGATGGTGGGCATAAACTGCTCTGATCTGATCTGGTGAAGTGATCTCATATGATGTGATGTGATCTCCTGCTCTCATATGATGAGATGGTGTGATCTAATATGATGTGATGATCATCTTGAAAAATCTGCAGCTTTATACTAATTACAAGTGTTCTAGATCATTCTCAAATTTCGACTAATCTACAAGCTTCTAGAATTGTCTTCCAAAAGAACTTTCTCCTTTCAGGAGCAGTCAAAATCCAGAACACTCTTGAATGACCTCATTGAAATCAACAGTGTAAACAAAATACCTAAGCCTATTCATTTCCACTACCAATACAATTCTATTGTTTGGCTTTTCCTTATTCAACAATAAAACTCCTTGGCCTTTAAAAATAGGCAAGGCCTGCATAATTAAAAGACATCCTGGAATGTTCTTTACAATTCTTGGCTATCCTTAAGGGAAATAACTAATAGATAAATGTAATTGCTTTTAAAATTCTTTTACAATTATTCATATATGTAACACCTCCCCCACCGGGGAAAAGAAAGCTTTACCGTAGTAAAGGTTTCTTTAAGATTACTTTTTCTTTTAACTGTTCAAACTCATCTTGATAAATCATTTACAGTTATCGTGTACAAAGATATAGTAATTAATGAACATGTTAAAATAAATGAACATCAAAAATGTTTTCTTCAAATGACACACTTGGTCAAAATCATGAATAATTTCACTTTTTATACTCTTGATAGAGCATCAGCAATTACATTATTCTTTCCCTTTATGTGTACAATTTTCAAAGGGAATGGTTGGAGCATTAGGCTCCATCTGTACAGTCTTTGATTCTTTGTTTTGAATTTCTCCAAAAACACAAGAGGATTGTGGTCTGTATAGACTGTAATCTCTCCATTGGTTAGATACACCTCAAACTGCTGAAGGGCTAGTACGAGACTCAGGGCCTCTTTTTCAATAGTTGAGTATTTCTTTTGAAACCGATTGAGTTTCTTAGAGAAGTAGCACACTGGTTTTTCGATGCCTTCTTCATCTTCTTGGAGCAATACTGCTCCTACTCCAACATCACATGCATCAATTGCTACTTTGAATGGCTTTGTGAAGTTTGGAGCTGCCAAAATAGGCTCATTCACCAAAATGGCCTTTAATTTCTCAAATGATCTTTGACATTCGTCAGACCAAACATACTTCACTTTTGCCTTCAGCAGGTTTGTCAGAGGACTAACCACTGTACTGAAATTTGGAACAAATTTCCTGTAGAAGCCACTCATACCTAAGAATCTGAGCAATTCTTTCTTAGTTGTGGGAATTGGGAAGTCTAAGATAGCTTGTATCTTGGCTTCTCTTGGTAGCACTTGCCCTTGACCAACCACATGACCAAGATATGTGACTTTTGCCTTGGCAAATTCACTCTTCATCAGATTCACTACTAGATTGGCTTTGTCCAGCCTGTCAAACAGTGCTCGCAAATGATTCAGATGATCATTCCAAGTATCACTGTATACTAGGATGTCGTCTATGTATACGACACAATTGTCAAGTCCGGCAATCACTTGATTTGTCAACCTTTGGAAGGTTGCTGGTGCATTTTTCATTCCAAAAGGCATGACTTTGCATTGAAATAAGCCTTCGGGTGTGACAAAGGCTGATATCTCTTTGGCTCGGTCAGTCAGTGGCACTTGCCAATATCCTTTAAGCAAGTCTATCTTTGTGATATAGGCAGAATTTCCAACTCTATCAATACAATCTTCTAACCTAGGAATTGGATACGAGTCAGTCTTAGTTACTGCATTTACCTTTCGGTAATCAATGCAAAATCTCTGAGAGCCGTCTGGCTTTGGAACCATTACAATAGGAGAACTCCAACTACTCTGACTCGGTTCGATTATGTCATTATCTAACATAAACTGTATTTCCTTATTCACCATTTCCAACTTGCTTGGATTGAGCCTATAAGGATTCTGTTTGATAGGTCTTACATCACCTACGTCTACATCATGTACAGTTAAAGGTGTACGACCTGGTTTGTCTTTACATACATTCTCATATTCTCTTAACAGGCCAGATATATCATTTCTCTGATCTTCAGGCAGGTGTTTTAATGCCTCATCCATATTTCTTAACATCTCTGAGTTAGACAACTTTATACCACATGGTTCGTTCTTAGATACATCTGTATAAGACAATTCATTATCTGTCTTTCCATAGCATTCTTCTTCATGTACATCTACATGTTTTTCTTCTTCTTTGACCTGTGTTGTACCTATTGGCTGACTAGCCTCTCGCTCAAAGTATTCTTTTAACATGTTTACATGACAAACTCTTTGAGACTTTCTTCGATCAGGGGTACTGATCACATAGTTGACATCATTCAATTTCTTTTTGACTATGTAGGGACCACTAAACCTAGCTTTCAAGGGCTCACCTTGCAAAGGCAACAACACTAATACTTTGTCTCCAGGCTTGAAACTTTGCTCTTTTGCATTTTTGTCAGCTTGAGCTTTCATTTTTCCCTGCGACTCTTTCAAGTGTTCCTTAGCCACATCACAAGCTTTTGAGAGCCTTTCTCTAAACTTTGACACATAGTCTAGAAGGTTTACATCATCATCCTGAACCATAAACCTCTCTTTGATAAGCTTTAGAGGACCCCTAACCTCATTACCATGGACCAATTCAAATGGACTGAAACCTGTGGACTCATTCGGGGAATCCCTGGTTGCAAACAGTAGGAATGAGATCCCTTTATCCCAGTCATCGGGATAGTCTTCACAATAAGCCCTAATCATGGTCTTCAAAGTCTGATGATAGCGTTCTAACGCTCCTTGGGACTGTGGGTGATAAGCAGAGGATTTGATCTGCTTTATTCCCAACTCCTTCATAACTTGCTGAAATATTCCTGACATGAAATTTGACCCTTGATCAGATTGAATTTCCTTCGGCAGACCGTACCTAGTGAAAAACTGCACTAACGCCTGCACCACTGTCTTTGCAGTGATACTTCTCAAAGGTATCGCCTCTGGAAACCGTGTAGACAAGTCCATAATCGTCAGGAGAAATCTGTGACCCGACCTAGTTCTGGGTAAGGGTCCGACACAATCAACAAGAACCCTAGTAAAAGGTTCATCAAATGCAGGAATGGGTATCAATGGAGCAGGCTTGATAGAAGGCTGTGCCTTACCAATAATCTGACATGTGTGACATGTCTTACAGAAATGCACAACATCTTTGTGCATTTTAGGCCAATAGAAATGCCTCATAATTCTATCTTCTGTCTTCCGAATACCGACATGACCTGCCATAGGTAACTCATGAGCCATTTTCAGAATATCTGTGCGGTAACAAGGAGGAACTACAACCTGGTGAATTATACACCAATCTTCATCAGCTGGTCTCCGGGGAGGTCTCCATTTCCTCATCAAAATGTCATCTTTGACATAAAAGCACTCAGGAACCTTATCAGCCTCAGCCTCAGAACATGCTTTTTGTGACAAGCTTTTTAATTCTGGGTCTGCCTGTTGTGCCTGTACAAGGGAGGATTTACTAAACAAACTATCATTGTTAGCAACAGAGCCTTCAACACTATCCCCATTCAAATCCTTGAAAAAGGTTTCAGCTAACCAGACATCAGTACTCTCCTTTACATCAGCAGATTCCGCATCATCCTTTTCAGCTCTACGAGTCTGAGACCTAGTAACAACACAATCCGGGAAAATCCCTGGAAAATCTTCCTGCAACAATTCAGTTTCAGCTACCTCAACGGGCTTTTCCGAAACCACTGGAGATGCAACAACTTTATCTCCAGCCAAGTCGTTACCTAACAAGAAATCAACACCTTTCATGGGTAATTCTGGAACGACACCAACAGTCACAGGACCACTAACTAGGTCACACTTTAAGTCGACCTTATGCAAAGGAACCGACATGAAATTTGGGCCAATACCTTGAACTAAGACGTTGGCATTCTCTGAACTCTCCGGAGGAAGAGCCGAATCACCTGGCACCATCAGGGACTGTGCAGCCCCTGTATCCCTAAGGATCACCACTGACCTACCAGCAGCACCAGTCGAACAAGGGGATACTTCACCATCATGCAAAAAACTTCTAAAAGTTTCATCAACCTGTTTGACTTTATCAGCAAATACCAGAGAAACACTCTCAACATCTTGATTGGGCTCTGATGGAACAAACTCCATCGAGGGAACACTTGTTTGCTTGACAAAACCCATGTCTTTCTTAGTTTTGGTTGGCATTCCAACCAATTTCCAACATGATTCTTTCAAATGTCCCGATTTATGACAATGAGTACAAATTTTGGAACTACGACTCTCAGACCTTTTGGTTGATTCTGTGCCCCCACTGGCCTGATTCTTGTTAGCGTCTTTGTCCTTGCTTGCATATTTTCCCTCACTAGGTTTATTGTGGGATTCAAATGACCCTTTACCTTTCTTTTTCCAATAATTCTTGAAAGGAGGCCTATCTCCACTACCCTTATGTGTGACCTCAAATTCATCAGCTACTATGGCTGCTTTACTGACTTCAGTAACTCTATGGTCATCTAAGTGAGATTTAATGCCAAAAGGAAGACTCTTTTTGAATTCTTCTAGGAGGACAATTTCCTAAGGTGAACAAAATCTTTGTCAACTTTCAGTGATCTGTACCACTTATCGAACATCATTTCTTGTTCCCTAGCAAATTCAACATATGTCTGGCCTGATTGTCTTTGCATGTTCCTAAATTTATGTCTGTACGCTTCTGGTACTAACTCATATGCATTGAGAATTGTTTCTTTTACTGTAGCATAGTCACATGATTGCGTTTCAGAGAGTGAAGAATAGACTTTTGCAGCCTTTCAACAAAAACGCTTTGGAGGAGAAGAGTCCAGTATTCCTCGGGCCAATTCAGTCTCTTGGCCACTTTTTCAAATGACACAAAATATGTATCAACTCCCTCTTCATCAAATTTTGGCACAAGGCGAATATTTTTCGCCACATCAAAGCCTTGGGGAGATTTATCTTTAACAGAGTTAGTATTAGTATTTGCATGAGCTAACTCCATTTCTTTCAACTTTAACTGGTACTCCAATCTCATTTTCTCCATTTCAATGTTTTCTCTGATTCTTTCTTTTGAAGGTTTTCTTTGATTCTTTCCTTCTCAAGGTTTTCTTTGATTCTTTCCTTCTCAAGGTTTTCTTTGATTCTTTCCTTTTCCAATTCAATGTTTGCCAGTTGTATCTGAGCATCGTCTGAAATATTGATAGAAGTTTCAGACTCCTCTGTAAGCTTCATGTGACTAGCTAACAAGTCAATTATCTCTGCCTTCTTTAAACCTGGGGCTAGAGATACACCCAAACGATCACAAACTGTTATCAAATCATCCTTCTTCAGTGACTTCAAATGATCATATGACAATTCTGTCATTGCAAGAAATTCTTCAACATCAAATGTAGCCATAGTGAATATACACAAATACAAGCACGTAATAACACAGTACAGTATATTCTAGAACTTTCCAAAATGTTTCCAAAATGTTTCCAATTCAAATTGGCTTTTGTTTCAAACTGACTTTCGTCTCAAATTGGCTTTCGTTTCCTGAAAAACTGGTTTTAGTTTCAAATTGGCTTGTTCAAATTTGGTTTTCGTTTCCCGGACAACTGTTTTTAATTTCAAACTGGCTTGTACAAATTTGGTTGTTGTTTCCCGGACAAGCCCCCAAAATTATTTGTTACGATACTGCAACAAATAACAGAAGATTTTTAAATATAAAGTTTGAATTTTCCTTTTTTTTATTACAGGAAATAATTATACATAAAATAAAACAAATAATGATCTTACATAAATCTCTTGAAGTGTCCGATGTAAAATCCCGAAGTGATGATGCTATATCCAAGTAATAATCCAAATGATAAAAATCCCAGTTGACTGGCGAAAATTCACAATGATGGCGATGATGAAACTGATGTTGAAGTCCGATGAATAATAAGAGTCACTGCTACGAGTTGAAATGTCCGTGAAGACGATGTTGATGATGATTAACAGTCAATTTCAGTAATCCATGGGTTGAAGCGTGTTCATTGAACAGGTTGATGATGTTGATGATCTCGATGAGAACTGATAATTTCTCTCTCAAAATAACTGCAAACAGTTCATTGATGGTGGGCATAAACTGCTCTGATCTGATCTGGTGAAGTGATCTCATATGATGTGATGTGATCTCCTGCTCTCATATGATGAGATGGTGTGATCTAATATGATGTGATGATCATCTTGAAAAATCTGCAGCTTTATACTAATTACAAGTGTTCTAGATCATTCTCAAATTTCGACTAATCTACAAGCTTCTAGAATTGTCTTCCAAAAGAACTTTCTCCTTTCAGGAGCAGTCAAAATCCAGAACACTCTTGAATGACCTCATTGAAATCAACAGTGTAAACAAAATACCTAAGCCTATTCATTTCCACTACCAATACAATTCTATTGTTTGGCTTTTCCTTATTCAACAATAAAACTCCTTGGCCTTTAAAAATAGGCAAGGCCTGCATAATTAAAAAGACATCCTGGAATGTTCTTTACAATTCTTGGCTATCCTTAAAGGGAAATAACTAATAGATAAATGTAATTGCTTTTAAAATTCTTTTACAATTATTCATATATGTAACACCCAGTTGATTAGTCTCCGGAATTTAAAACAGATGGCTGTATGGGCCCGAATCCCAACCATAACGTAATTTCCTGTACCAAGAAATTGATCTCATAATATGCTGTACTCAATCCAGGGGCCCGTTTCAGAAAGCTGTTCGTAAGTTAAGAGCGACTTTAAGAACGACTGATGATCCTTTCTTGCGCGCGAAACCATCGCTTATGAATATACCATTTGCCATAAAAAAGGATCACCAGTCGTTCTTAAAGTCGCTCTTAACTTACGAACAGCTCTATGAAACAACCACCAGGGCTCTGTAACACAAAGGTTAGCAATTAATCGTACGCTTGATTTTCACGATTGATTGTACATTGTAGTCAATGCAATCAGTCGTCGAAAAAAAAGCTTTGTGCTACGGGCCCCAGGTAAGGTAAATGGGTTCTTGGAAGGAACATGCTAAAGGTAGGGTAATCGTTCTGCATTTATTGTAGAGCGCTAAGAGCCTTCTGATTAAATGGTGTTAATTAAGCGCTGAAATAGCAATCAAGGATGATTCCATCCCAGCCATGGCGTAGTTTCCTTCAGCAAGGAATTCATCCACATTGTGCTGCACTCGACCCAGGTGAGGTAAATGGGTACCGGCAGGAAGTAATTCCTCAAAAGCTGTGTGCACCTGAATAGGTTGCCTAGCTTAGCCGGGCTAATAATAAAAGGAGGGCCCGCTGATGGGAGAACAGTTTTCGGAACTGAAGCGGCTACCCTGGGTAAATATACCGTTATTGTTATTATTTGAAACCGATTATATTTCTCTGAACATTCTTTTAGATTGGACCTGTAAAAACCAGATACATACTTTAATTAGTTGGCGTGGTATCAAGAGGACTATCACAGACATTAGTCTTCTTAATTCGGAAATCTCTCCGTGGGATGTCTTCTCAATTCATTTTCCTAGTTCCTGTTTTGATCGTACCAGACTGTATCGTTTGACATGTTTACATGAATGTGAGAAATATTTTTTTTCTTCAAACACTGATTTCCTTTTCCTTTTTAATTTATTTATTTATTTTTTTTATTTATTGGGGGGGGGGGGGTGTTGGGGAGCTAGCATAAAGCTCTGAGGTTACAGCCCGATAGACCGCGGGTCCGTTAGACCGCGGGTCCGATAGACCGCGGGCCCGATAGACCGCGGGTCCGATAGACCGCAGTGTGTGTAAAATTATGTTCAGGACAACATAGTGAAATCCATGTCATCAAGAGGTCAAAAGGTCATTGTTACGAGTCCATGGGGTTCTATAACGATGACCCACAGGACAAATCGCCCCCTGACATCTACTTCAAGGAAAATATTATCTCCATATTTTTATCGTCGGGGATTGTTACCCCCCCCCCCGGAAATATGCCCTCTTGACGCCACACGGAGCCTCTAAAGTGACATCGACTTGACGACATGGCGAGATACTTTATTTTGCCATGTCGACTAAATAAGCTTATTATGTCCGCATGGCGAGATACGTTATCCTGCGAAGTCTTGACAAGATAGAATATATCGCTATGTCGAAATAATAAGCTTATTAATTACTTTAATAGGCGGCGGAAGCGGGAAGGGAGGAGGGCTTTCCCCCTAAATTTTAGGTGGGAGGACGGTCCCCCCTAAATTTTTAGTTGAGAACCTTTTTTTGGTCGTCAATTTCTTTTATACGCCCCCCTAAATTGAGTTAGACCACCCTAGAATATTTTTGCCCCCCCTAATTTTGGTTGATAACCTTCTTTTTTTTCCTTGTCAAAATATTTTGGTGGTCCCTCCTAAAATTTTGGTTGATTTGCTTGTCAATTTTTTTACCTGTGTCCATCCCAAAGTTTCAGGTGGATCCCCCTAAATGTTTTGCCTTCGGCCGCCAATGATTAATTAAGACATGGTAAGATAAAGTACCACGCCATGTCGTCACGTTAAGGCATTTTCACAATTACTAGTATTATTTTTATAATTATCTGGGCTAATTGTCTGGAGAGTAAATTTCCGGGGGGGGTAACAGTTCCCGGCGGTAAAAAATATGGGGATAATATTTTCCTTCAAGTAGTTGTCAAGGGGTGATTGCCCTAATTGGGTAATTGTTATAGAACCCAGGCGCGGATCCAAGATTTCAAGGGGAGGGAGGGGGGGGGGGGGCAAATTTGACCTGATGTTTGGCGCCAATGTGTACTTTTCGAAAAATGGCGCCCACTCCCTCCCGGCCAGGCTAACTTAAATTATCTTATAATCAAATAAAAAAACAATTAAGACCACTTTTTAATGTGTTCTTGAAAAAAAAACATGAATACATAAATACCAAAAGGTATGTGAGACACAGGGGCCGTTCCAGCCTTCGCCAATAGGGGGGGGGGGTGGGACATAATTTTTGTTTGTTTCTTTGAAGGGGTAGTCCTCATTAGTCACTTCTTGGCTTTATTCTTATAAATTAATACATAATATCGAAGAGGATTTTTGTTTGTTTCTTTGAAGGGGTAGTCCTCATTAGTCACTTCTTGGCTTTATTCTTATGAATTAATACATAATATCATAATCCTCATTTATATGATGCGAAGCGCGAACTAGTTTTTTGGGGAAATTTTATGTATTTTTTCCTAAAATTTGAACTGATTCTGGGCAATCCCCCACAGAAATTTTCAAGCTTGCGGCATATGCTGGGGATGCTGGTAACTGGCTTGCGGCATATATGCTGGTAACTGGCATGCGGCTAGCTTAGTAAGCGTGTAATATGCGTGCAGACTAATAGTTAAGTTCCATAGTTAAGCGATCTTTTAGCGAGCAGGGACTGTTCGCTAGCATGCACTCGCTTATTAAGCGAGTGCCCTGCTAGTCGCATGCTAGTTACTAGCAAGCGGCACGCTTAAATTTCTGTAGGGGATGTTTGTTATCCTGAAAAAGACATGTATGCAACTTAATAATTACTACGAACGCAAAGCGCGAGGGGAAATGAACTGATGAAAAGGATACCTGTTAAAGTAGCATTTAACAATCAAAAAATGCGAGCGCGAAGCGCGAGCTGAATCTTTTTGAAATTTCACCCAAAGAATGGAAATTCTAAGCACTTTTTTTTTTAACTCAAGCGGAATAGGTATATGAGTAAACAATTAAAGCAAGCGCGAAGCGCGAGCGGAAAATTTCTAGATTTAGTCCTATAATATTTACTGAACGAGACACTCTATTCATGATTTGTAAATCCTAAAAAATATGAGTATTAATAATGCGAGCGCAATACGCGAGCAAAAAAAAAAATATACGTTTTAAACTGGTACCTGTTAAGGACTGCTTGCACTTAGCCATGAAGGCGTCACATATTTCAACAATCAAAAAATGCGAGCGCGAAGCGCGAGCTGAGCATTTTTAAACTTTTTTAAAGAAAGAATGGAAAATTTCAATCAGTTTTTGTAATCGTGAACAGGATAGCTATGTAATTTAACGATTGATGCGAGCGCGAAGCGCGAGCAGAAAAAAAATCGAGATTTAGACCTAAAAGTGGGCCACTCTGTTCATGTTTTGTAAATCATCAAAAGGATGAGTAATATGGCGTCTTCCTACATTAATAATGCGAGCACAAAGCGCGAGCAGAAAATTTTTGATATTGTGATCTGAAACTAGATAATGATTTAAATTAGAGAACAAGTTGGGTATCTGAATAAACATGCGCGAGCGTGTTTCATATTTAGACCTAGAATCTAGGCATTCTAAATACAACTTTAATCATGAAGATCATGAAACTTTGATAGTCCGATCTGAAAAAAAGAGTCAATTTCAGCTTTATATTTCTAGCACTTTGTTGAAAAATTGTAAGGTGGATGGATCGCACTTAAAAAAGAGCTGATATTATTATTACTTTGAGTTTTGACATATGACCGGGACATCCTTACGACATGCCATCATATGAAAATGATGACTATCTTCCTATTCATCTTGATAAGCGCGAGATGAAACAAAGCCTAAAGGGACAATTTAATTATTAAATTGATATCATATTTATTAATGCCTAATGAGGGCGCGAAATCTGATGATATCATGGCATAAAATTGGACATTTCACTTTTGTGATTATGAATAGGATGCATCAGTTTATATATTTTTAACCATTAATGCGAGCGCAAGTCGCGAGCTATAATTTTTGATAAACTGTCATGAAAAGGGGATTTTAAGTAGTTTGTTGTATAAACAATATTGAAACATTTATATAACTCACCAATCAAAATGCGAGCGTGCAGCGCTCTAGCTGATGCACCTTAACAATCAGACCAGAAAAGGGATATTTTGAACTTTATGGATTACACGAAAATATAGGTACCTGATAAATCAAAATTTGCGAGCGCGTAGCGCAAGCAGCAAATGTTCACATTCAAACCATAAAATTGACATTTTTACAGAGCACTTTTTAAAAACCAATTGTAAATTACACAAAATAATGAAAGTTCGATTTCCGAGGTGAAATATGAGTTGTATATTGACTTCCAAACTTGATATTCGAACTCCGTATTGAACAAGATATGTAAATCACCTAATAGGCAATGTGAGCGCGAAGCGAGAGCGAAAGTTTTATATAGTTGCACGAAAGATTCTTTTTATTTTCCAAGTCTTCCCCTCATCTTATTTTATGCCTTCGTCGTCCTTCTCTTCCTTTTCTCCTCTCTTTTTCCTCCTTTTCCCCTTCTTTCTTTTTTTGCTCCGCCAAGAGGGGGGGGGGGCTCGGCCCCCTGGATCCGCCTATGGTGACAAGGGGCGGGGAAAAAGGTTATCATCGCCAAAGTAAGGTCATCTCGTCCCAAAATACATGTTTTATTTCGATTTAGAATGATGTATTTCTATGATTATCAAAGACCAAAATAGTAGGGGGACATTTGATATTGTGTCTCCCCTACAATTTTGAGTAGGTGGGACACTTCCCCCTGGGATTTCCGCCCATGATGTAATATCAATGGGAGCGCGAAGCACGAGTGATGGGGGGGGGGGGTTCAATTTGGTTTAACTTCTCACCAGAGTAGGCCCTATTAGAATATTGTGAACGGGAGCTGTAGTTTCTGTACTGTTGTTTTAGTATACCCTTCAATATTATCAATGATAACCTCTAGGAATATGCAATCTCGACTAATTATCCTCATCAGTGGCGTATTTATTCAGCATGGGTGCAGGGGGGGGGGCGAGGGCACCAAGATAAAAAATAAATGAAATAGGGGGGTAGACGTTAAAGAAAATCTGAGATTTCATTCTTGCAAACACATTGAGGTATCTCACAAGGCCTAAATAAATAATGAGAACGCGAAGCGCGATCTGATTTTTTTTTTAGAATTTTCCTGTATTTTATCCTAAAAGCCTAAGTTAGGGGCGGACCCAGCTTTCGCCAATAGGGGGAGGGGCCATTTTTTTCTCCCATATTTTCCCCGATCGGCCGCTCAAAGGTGATTTGTCCAAGTGCCGTAATGAGCCAACAATTTCGAGGGGGCTCGATATGGCGTATCGCATAAAATTAATAAGAAGTTGGCAATGAGCGAAGTGAGCAAGCAGATATGTTGACACTTTTATTACAAAAATACAAGGTTGTGATAGATTTTGACATAATATTTGGAAAATAATAGTATATTTCATCCTAATCCCTTTCCTTTTCTCTCTATTTTTTTCTTAGCCTCTGATTCTCACTTTTTGTTGGGGGGGGGGGGACAAACGCCCATGTCCTAACAGTCATTTCCTAGATTTACTTTATAAGCAACATGAATGTGTTATAATCTCATACGCCATATGCAAGCTAAAAATTAAATTTCATGTATATTGTCCTGAAAATTTAACATTCTGGGCAATGTTTGAGAACCTGAACAGGACGCGTATGTTACTAGATAATTACCGTGAGCGCGAAGCGCGAGCAGAAATGTTAAATATTATGGACTGGTCGAAAAGTTAGTCATCAAGACGATACATATTTCAACGATTAAACTGAAAATTTTTGATATATTCCAACCTAAAAAGATGATATTTCAAATCCCCCAATGGGACATTCGACATTCATTTCCATCTCTCCTTTTCTTATTTTTCTTCCCATCTTTCTCTCTTTTTAATATTACATGTATTCTCTTCCTATTTTTTCTTCTTCTTTTCCTTTCTTTTCTTTCTTTTCCCTCTTCCTCTTTTTTCTCTTTCCTCCATTACTTATCCCTCTTTCTTTTTCTTTCCTTTCCCCTTTTTCCTCTTTTATTTTTTTTTCTTCTCTCCCTCCCCCTTCCACTCTCTCTATTTTTATTCTCTTCTTTTCCCCTCTTCCTCTATCTCTCTTTTTTCTTATCTTTCTTCCCATCTTCCTCTCCATTTAAATATTCTCCTTCTTCCTTTTTTTCCTCCTTTTCCTTTCTCCTAGCTTTCTTTTTTCTCTTCCTTTTTCTCCTCTCTTTTTTCTCTTCTTTCCCCCTGTTCTTCTCCTTTTGTCTTTGTCTTTCCTTTCCCCCTCTTACTCTCTTTTCTATTATCTTCTTTTCCCATCTTCCTCTCTCTTTTTATTCTCTCCTTTTCCCCTCTCCCCTCTTTTTTTGAGCGAGGGGGGGGGGGTGGGTGAGGCAGTTCCCCCTTGCCCCCATGGATCCGCACCTGATAGAACCCCATGGTCTCGTATCATTTCACCTTTGGACCTCTCGATGACATTTGATATATCTGATCATAATTTTACACGCACAGCTGCGGACTATCGGACCCGCGGTCTAACGGACCCGCGGTCTATCGGACCCGCGGTCTATCGGACCCGCGGACTATCGGACCCGCGGTCTATCGGGATGTCCCCAGCTCTGATTACCTTCCGTTCCAGATTTTAAAAATCAATAAATGATATTGCGAAATGAAATGTGATGTTGCAACATTGACCCTAAAGTTGTTTAATAAATTGGGCTATCTTGGCACCCAACAAGACCAGACTTCCTCTTAAGCGTTAAGATCTAGGCCTCTGACTGCACGATCGCTAAGAAAAAGTATTCTCCAATTTGTTATGTTGATTATTCAAAAAATGATTATTCAAATTCATTTCAAAGTAATTGATTATTAGCGGATTAATGAATGCATGAAGTTTGCTTTAAACCTGATAAAGCTCCCAAATTGCGAATGTTTGATCTGAGTATTTGTGTAATGATTCTTATCGAATATTAGCCTTTACCAAAAAAAGGAGAAATGATGGTATGATGCATATTTCTCAAACACTTCCTTGGGGCTTGACTAATTCTTATACCAGTTTAAAAAAAAAGCAGAAAAGGTGGATTTATCATACGGCTCGAGCGGAACACCTGGATATTCAGTGTCAAAGGTTCACCCATTCGTGATATCCCAGGTGGGTGTTTCATAAAGCTGTTCGTAAGATACGAATGACTTTAAGCACGACTGGTGATCCTTTCTTGTGCTATGTGATATCCCTATATAGTTGATTTATGACCTGAGTCGCGCGTAAAGTTGTGCGTAATTTTACGAAAAGCCTTTTCTCGCAATCACTTCGCGGACGCTTTCTATAACGTTGAGAATCTATTGTCAAAAAGCCCTTCATGACAAAGAAGTCTTTGTCGAAAATCGGTGAATCAAAACAACAGTGTCGTGCTGGACTCTGGACAAACAACATGTTTGTAATTTTTCGTTTGGTCCGAACCTTCAGGCGATCTGCTGTCCCGGTCCACCAACTTTCGACAAAAACCTCTCAGCTGCCCATCGAGATTTGACTTGAATTTTCACAGAAATTGGATCATTATAGTTACGAGTGATTGTGAAAACTCCATAATGCAGCTTTGGTAGGACGTTGAACCAACGTTGTGAGAGGAAAAAAAATGTGTAGGCAACATCGATGAAAGTGCACACGCATATATCGTCAGTATATACGATCCGAGTTGGAAAATCCAAAAGGTTATTGGACCATCTGAAACTGGGTGTAGTGTATTGGCTTTAATAAAAGGAAAATGAAATCGTTCACCCGTAGAAACCAATCGAAAATTAACTTTGTCCAATAAATGTCTCAGATATATAGTCTTCCATCGTTCACTTAAAATCTGGTTAAAGTCTTCTTATTTATGAGACCAATTAGTAATTATTTATAATTTATTGTTTGAAAATCTAAAAGACATATTCTGATACTTTGATAACATTATTTTTCCATCTGAAATAATGAACTTTACGTTTGAACATATTTAGTGCTCTCTTGTAATATATTTTTTTTAATCTTCTCAAAATATTCAATGAACACTTGCCTTCCATAAAAGAAAACGCAAACACAAAAACGGAGACCATAATTTATCATGAAATTTCTAGCCCACTCCATGCTTTAGAAATGATACCAACAAGAAGAAATACGCAGTTATCACGAACTTCATGATTACAACTAATTTATTCTGGTCAGGATGCCTACCCAAATAAATTACCATAGAAATCGCAAATACATCCAATAAAACAGACAATTATCTCATTTCATCCACATCATAACAAATCTAAGAACGTGCAATGTCATAAGCTTACCAATACTTTAGAAAGGCTTTTGAAAATAGCTGTTGAGGAGCATCAACTCATCACCACGTGAGAAATGTCAGTTTGTATTTATTGTTCTCGCCATTTTCTCTTTAAAAGGCTGAAAAGTATTGACTTCTAACAACGCATATTGATTCATTTTAATAGGTTATATAATATATGCCCTATACTCCCTTTAACTTTATTTTCATAAATTAGTACTTTGATTAAAAAAATATCGTACTAACATGCATGAAAATGCATACAAGTACAGAGCTGCAAACCGTTACGAGATATCAATCAGATACGAAATAGCAATGTGAATAACCAAGCGGCTGAACCAAATGTCTTCTTACGAGACAAAAACAAGTTAACGAAAGTGTTTCGCTCAGTCATTCAATCGGGAAGAAAACACTAAATTTACATTAGAAAACATCTCGTTGATATTCCGTAAAGGCATGGTCACACCGCCCGAGCGCTGTTGGAGCGGTCGTGGAGCGGAGAGAAAATAATCATCACCCGTTCACCATTTTCGATGTTTTCGATTTTTTTACCCAATTTTGTGAGCGAAATTCGACCCTGTTTCCCTACCGCTCCACGACCGCTCCAACAACGCTCGGGCGGTGTGGCCATGCCTTGAAGGGTTGGCAACTCTGCAAGTAGACCTGCTCCCAACATATTCATTAAATCAGGCGTAAGCAATTAAGGAACACCGGTCTTATCGCATTTCCTATGGAGGCACCCGATCTCTCCAACGCAGCAATTCCTTTGAAAATGCAAGTCAAATCACAATGGAGAGCTGGGGGGGGGGGGGGGCTTTTGCCGAAAGTTGGTGGACCGGGAGAGCATCGGAATCTCTTTACTCTGGGCAATGACATATTTGCAATTGTTCGACCGGTGCGAATCTTCGGATGATCTGCTGTCCCATAAACTTTCGACAAAAGCCTCTTGGCTTTCCATTGTGATTTCAATTGCATCGCAAAGGAATCGATGCGCTTTAGAGTGTCTCCGTCTTAAATGCAAAAAGTCCGTATTAACAGTGGACACATAACGATTTTGAAAGCTGGGGGAGGGGAGCGGGACATTCATAAAGTCACAAATTGACGAGCATTTTCACATTTTCGTACATGATTACTGAAACGAAATAACAAGCCCTTTCAGTCCCTCGCCCCCTTAACAGATTAAGATTTGCGATTCTTTCCTTTTCAAAAAAAAAAAAAATTGAAAAAATATACAAATATGATAAACGTGAATATTTACAACCTCTGCAAAAATCATAAACAGTTATGTAAACGTTAATAAGCGTTATTTGCCAAAATCTCACATTCCAATCTAATATACAGTATAAACAATCGTCATTGCCACTGAATAATTAATTAAACAATTTAACCATAAATTAATTTGTTTCTGCAGAATGAGGACACATCTTCCAATCATTTATACTGATAAAGAGCATGCGCAGTTCTGCTTGGGAAAAGAATAGTGAATTGAAAGCATATTTTTTTTAACAACGTGAGCACCACTTGACCAATCATTTATTCAGGGTAGTCATGGATATTCAAGGTAGATTAATTAACTGTACATTCCATGACAGACATCTTTCCGCGAGAGACAAACGTTCTCGTATTCCAAACCTTCAATTGTCAAGTTTACTTTGAAAAAAAAAACACCACTAATGTCACGCTAACATTTTGAATAGGCCTTCTTCACCAGAATGATACGAGGTTTCTTGATATCAAAGTAGACAATGCGTCTTTTACCAGATCAAATATTGACCATTGGCTAAACATTTAACGATGCTTTTTTAATATTTATCTTAACTCCAGATATAATTGACAGATAAAGCAAAATAAAGCCACCTTTCGACATTTTTTTCTTCTGTTGCTGATCAATATCATTGACGTGCAACAAGAGCAGTACCACATGGGGAGGGCAGAGCTCGACTTTTGAAGTGAAGCAAGAAAGGGTGGGTGTGGGAAGAAAGAAGAGGGAGTTTTTAAAAATGGAGACACCTAGGCGGTGTGATTCTATAATGCCTCTATAATTCAATTGAGACAAAAATGTGACGTAATATTTACGTTGCCTCCCCCCCTCCTTAGAAAAAAAAACCTGCCGACAACGCTTGCACTAATGTATCCACTCATTGAAAATTTTACACCCACGTTATGTATTCAACTTATTGATTCATGGTGTACCCCAGGGATACAGTCTGTAAACATTATTGTGTTCTACATCTTACCTGTTTTCTCAGTAAACCTACATTTCAATGAAATGAACCATGACAAACTGACGTTTGACGTTTTATTAAGAAGCCTTTTCATTTTATACACAGACTTTATGTATTCAACTAATTGATTCATGGTGTACCACAGGGATACAGTCTGTAACCATTATTGTTCTTCATATCACCTACTACTTTCTCATTTTACCTATTTAATTTCAGTGGAACGAATCATGACAAACTGACGATTTATCAAGAAATTTTTCTTTTTACACATCATGAGAGAGGAATAAGGCAATCACGAAACAGATGATATTTAAAAGAATAAAAGCAGTCTCGTGAGAGCCTGAGTCAGTATCTATCTGTAGTTGGTCTCCATAGTGATCTAGAAGAGACATGATGACACCGTTGGTCCATCCAAAGCCAGCCTGAACAAAGACATGAAATGAAAAATGACTACAATCAGTTATTGGTTTATGTTCGATATGATCTTTTCATATTTTATACCGAGAGAACAAACAAAAACTAGAAAATATAAAGATGACTTACTTAGAGTGGATTATATTCAGAGTGGATTACATATTTTGCTGTTCTCATTTTGATGCAAATTTAGGAAGAAACAAATAAGAAACTTCAAAGATGAATAATTAAAAGTGACTTTCAATCCCAATTTCCATTTCAAACTAGTTTGAATATTTTTGAAAAAAAAACGGAAAACAAATAAGGACTAGGAAAAATCAATTGACTAAATTTACATTTCACATTGTTTAATGATCAATTTTATTACTTTAACATTGAACCAAGATTGAAGAAAATCCATAAAATCCACTCTATTCTAACGAAAACGTACCATGTCCCCCCAATCATATTTTATCAGTCTATGTAGTTGCTTATTAAGACCGTTGTTATAAAATTGGTAAATTGTATCCATCCCCCTTTTGACTCACCTGAACAGCATATTCCCCTCCATGACCAGGGACACCTTGTCTTTCCACATCATACTAGAAAGAGCATAAGTACACCAATAATAATGTAATCATGGCAAGAACAGCTAAACAAACCCAAAGAATTAGGACGATGTGATGGTGCCTTGACGTGATCGGGAGGTGTTCTTCTTAGTGCCCACTTTTGATTACATATCCCTTTATAGTCTTCTAAAAGTTCACCCTTTTCTGCTCTTGAAGGTATAGATATCGACAACCTCACCCCCAAAGGCTAGCTGCAGAGCCATTGGACACATTACGAGGTCGGGCTTAAGTAAAAGTTTTGATCTGTCTATGGATAGACAAAAGGGTCTTTGACAGCACAGGTGACAACACCCAAAGCATAGGTGTCTTGGGATAACTACTAAAATAGTTCATTTTCCCCACATGTAATCATTCCGGAAGATCAATTTTAGCATACAAAACTTCCTATGCATCAAACAACAGTTTTGACGTTTTGGGACTTTCTATAATTTTAGCACGGAGACAGGCCATGGTCTAATTTAAATTGGCCTACAGAATACACAGGAAAATATTAATGAGAAAAGTCGGTCCTACCTTCTCAAACATGAGGTTGGTCTCGTTGTAAGCTCTCCAGTTTGTAAGAGTCCAATTCTGAGCAAGTTTCAGCGCGTAATCGTTCGCCTCCTCAACGTCGCTTTGGCGTAAGGTCTCGATGACGATGTCCTGGAGAGGCGGCCAGGCATTTGGGTAGTCCCACTGCTGTCCGGATCTCGTCAAGGATGTCGGGATCCCGCCGGCATAATCCAAAACACCTTCTCCCTAGTTGATGCAAATTTTCAAGATAACATGTGTAGGATTATGCAAACCAAGATTCAATATTATTTCGTTTTTTTTTCCTATATACGCTCATACTGACTTGACACCCCGAAACCAACAATGAGTCGCAAAGGAAGGGCCTCTGAAAATAGTCAGAGCAGTAAAATTTGATCATCGAAAAAAAAGGTTATCAGTCTCAACTCCGCTGTATCAGATTTTGGTGAAGTGATGAACTTTTGACTCTTAAATAATAAAAGAAATATACATATGATTCTTTCAAACCAGGGTACCCCTTTAAATTTTGTTTCATTGTGGACCTGTTGGTAAATATCGAATGGTGTCCGGCAATATCAGATTTTCCCATACGAGGGGATGCGTTAAAACTAAAGTGCTGTACGAACATACCTTGAGGTAGTCCAGTACCTTCTGTTGAACATCATTCGTATCCTCATAACATGAAGCCCACATTGGCATGATATTCGATGGGTAGAACTCTTCGACGGTGTTTCCGCTCACTGTATCGTAGTCGAACCAGGCACCATGTTCCTCGCTCCACAGTACTGCAGCTATGGCCTCTTTGCGTTTGTTAAAGGCTTGGAGATAGGTTTCGGCTTTGGTTGCATTGCCTGTGCGAAGGGAGAGAGGTTTGCAGTAAGGATATATTCTCAGGGTATATTTCAAGTTGCTCCTAAGTTAGCTCAGAACACACTTTATGGAGTGTCAGATGCCATGTCTTTCACCTCTACGAATACATTAATTCAATCACGTAATTAAGTTAATGAATATAAAAAAAACATACAATTAAATGGATTTCGAAATAAATCGATCTGGCGCTGATCAGCCGGGGGGAGGGGGTGAGGGCGCTCCTTCAAAAAAAAAATGTAATGATTCACGTACCCCGAACAAAAAATATTCTTTTTCAATCTTCGCTTGCCCTATTTATTTGGAGACGAAATGCCCTTCCTTCGTCAGTGATGACTTTTTACTTTTTTTGTCATTTTTATCCCGGAAACTTTGAACCTTGTAAAATTCCGACTCTGGATCCGTGCCTCTCTTTGGTTGGAAACCTACAGTAGTGCGCTTTTCTCCTCATATGAATTCATCTGCCTAAGAGAATTAGTAAAGAAAAAAGCATATGGAGGCCTACTAAGTAGCTCACCTGCCATGTTATACATCTCATAGAGGGCCCTCTCACAAAGACACAAGACGCTGTTCAGGTCGACGGGAACTATCTCTTTGGTGCGGATGGTTGCAAGTGTTGCCCCATCACGGAACCAACGCGTTGAGAAGTCCCATCCGCTTTCTGCTGCTGATGCCAGGTTAGAATATACCTCCGCGGCTTCCTCTTTGATTTACGAAAAGAGGAAAGGTAACATGCATTTTTCAATTGTAAATGAAAATAAGAAATTCATGGTTTCATGATGACACGGATGCCAATCGGCTTGTGTCATCACATCGTGTTGTTGCGTCAGGCATGCATGCAATCGCGTAAACCTGACCAATCGAGAAAAGGGCATCTTAGATTCCCGAAAGGTAGGGTCCAGTCTACTCGATATTTGGTGAAAATTATTGCGAAATTCTCCAATGGTTAAGAATGGAACCGACGTTTGGGAATTTAGGTGGCCCTTTTTCTCCAACGGTCGGGTAAACGCGATTGCCCCACCGACGAGACGACCCGATTGTAATGACACAAGCCTGCCAAGCTACCTAAAGTATGTTATTGCTAAATTAATATAAGTCCGAAATATTCGAAATAGTGTATGTCGAAAGGATGGTGGTAATATTGGTGCTGATGATGCATTCAATTTTTAAGACGCCATACGTAAATGTGTGATAAATCATGCCGATATATGACGTTATGTAAATTCCAAAGAGACAGGCGATATTGAATCCAGCCTTTAACTGTCAGGAGAAAATAATGTCAATCTTGCGTCCGTTTCATAAAAACTTTGAACTATTGTAACTTTGCCATTATGGCACTACCATGGCAACAGGGCTCAGCAGCCAATCAAAATCAAGGTTATCATGGTAGCTGCCATAAGTTACAACAGTTGTAACTCTTTATGAAACGGGCCCCATAAGCATGTTGGGCGACTTTTACAACAATGAAGTAATCCATAAGTATCATTTGCCGAAGAAGTTCTCACCTTCATTATTACCATGTGCTGTTTCGATATCCTCACGATAAGACTCAGGTCTAGAAGGAGGAAAGTCACAGAAACAGATGTTATCATATTCGTTTTACTTGTATTTTATAAATTATACATACCTACATTAGTATTGATAGTATACTTTATCAGTTAGAGTGATATTATTGAGTAAATATTCCATTAGAATGGAATCATTTGTTGCCATTTTAACTGTACATGATACACAATGTTTAGCAATAGTTATCACCTACGCACAGACGATATTAACACACATTCACATGCACGCCCAACCGCGAGCACAAAACCACTCCCAGCGTAAATAAAATGGACAGAGTCTTAATATCTATGATAAGAACAATAATGATAATAATACTAATAATGATATGATAACTTTGTAACGCAGCCACTATTTACTCTACTGCGCTTTAGTTACTCCTTATACTACTAATATTTAATAATAACGGTGATGGTATTAAAAATGATGACAATAAATGATAATCAATAAAAAAATTTAGATAATAATATTGATGATAAAAAATATGATGATAATAATAAAAAATTATAATGATATGTACATTTTGAGATTGGAGCCAAATATTCCAAAAATGATATCAAATTTCACCCCTCTTTCTTTCGTTTTCTTTCTTTTTCTCTCTGTGCACGGGAGGGGGTGATCATGAAAATTCTGGAGACAATTCATTACATTTTCTACGATTTTTCTTCTTTTATTAAAACTATTTGAACGTCATGCAGGGTGGATTCCATTTCAATTGTAAAACCAATATAGGCCATACCTCGGCATCCCCATATAGACGTTATATCTATTTAATGTATGCACGTTCGAATCCTTGGTTATGTCAATAGATCTGTTGGTCATCCAGAACTGGTACTCGGTCTCGAGGTCGGGTAGAAAGGTTCGAATCGTTTCCATGTCGTCGGTAGCTTGGAGGTAGAGATATACCGAAGGAATTAGGAATGGCGGTTGACTGCGCTTCTCGTAGTAGACCCGATTTCCATTCGGGACATGACCGAGGCTGTTCGTTGGCGGATGAAAAGAACAATTAGATATATGTACTATGGATTGTTGTCTTTATCAAAACAGAATACAATCTATGTTAATACATTGTATACACTTTCGTTGTTAGGCGAGTTTAAAGAACAGTAAGTAGCAACTTAATTTTTCCATAGGTATTTACAAATCTCTATTTAGAATATGAACCATGCATTGTTGTCTATATTGAAACAAAAGATGATCTACGTTGCTACATTTTGTACACTTTCTTTATTTGATGATTCTCAATTAAACTTTCAAGTGTAATACATGTAAGGATTTTGCATATATTTTGTTCTGTTGGAAACTACTAAATATGGATTTGAATTTAAAAACTTGTGAATTCATATGGTCAAATAGAGATTATCCAGCGAACCTTAGATTATTTAGTTTTCCCTTGATTTGTTTTTCTTTGCCAAAAGAATTCTAGCTTTTTAGGAAATAAGTCCCGTTTATAAACCTGTTACAATAACAAATGGCAAATTTGTAAAAAAGGAAAGGTTTTCATTACCTTCATCGCAATTTCGTATTATAGAAGAGAAAGAAAAAGAACAAGAAACGGATAGGCGAGAAAGTGGAAATTTTAGAATAGAGTAATCTTTCTCGAATTTGATCCTGAAAAGAAATATAGTCCTGAAGACTAAGGAGTTGAGAAGACGGAGAATCAACCTGCCCGAAACGTCGAGTCTCTCTGCTGTTTCTGCTCATCATCTCTACTCGCCGACTCCAGCCAGCATCTCTTCATCCATCCTACTACTCAAGCTGTTTCAACTCATCAATCTCTTTTGGTTTACAATTCTTTTCAGTACTAAATTCAAGATAGATTACTCTACTCTCAAATTTCCACTCTCTCGCCTATCCATTTCTTTTTCTTCTTCTTTGATACTCCACATGCATGGTGTACCGTAAACTACATCAGCGATTGTACAGGCCACCATGCAAATCTTCAAATCTTATCGCAATTTTTCATAATAACAGGTTTCTTTCAAATGTGTATGAAAAGAATTTTACCTTTTTGTTATGGAAACGAAATTTGTCAGCATTCCTTTGACTGTCTCGGTCATCTCACTCAGCAGTAGCCCTTTGAAAATCCAATATGAATCCCTTTTATGAAGGAGAAGAGTTGAAAGTCGTTGTTATACAGGTGTGTGTGCGTGGGGATGTGACAGCGGAGATGCGTGCGTGTGTGTGGTTTCGTGTGTGTATGTTTTCCCGTGTGTTTTACGACGTGAATGTGTGTAGGAGGCCCCTGTGTCTTTGTGCGCGGGTGCGTGTGTTGATGCGATGTGTTTGTGTAAAGGCCAGCGCACACCTTACGACCGTTCGCGATCCGATTTGGAACAAATCGCACTTTGCTAATTTTCTGTAAATGTAAATGGAACATGTCATTTTATTTGAGGTTAAAATTAATTTAAAGAATACTTATATAGCCATTTAGCAAGAAAAAGATTAATGCAAACGTTTATTTTGAAGTAAAGGGGGATCCACACTTTACAAGCTTTGCTTTTTAGTGGATCCCCCTCATTTCCATTTATGCTCTATATATTACACTGTTTTTTTTTCTGTTTTACGAAGTAAGAATGCCCTATAAAACTGTACTTGATTTGTATTGCTTTATATTACTTTGTATTATGTTTTGAATGGAAATGAAATAAAAGAATTGAATTGAATTTTGAAGTAAAGAGCAAATTAGGATTAGATAGCCAATCGTACGACTGCTATGGCGCCCGGCTATGACGTAATTACGAATAGATATTAAATTCGCTTGTTTTCTTAGAAGGATGATAGGATATTTAACTGAACGTTTGTACGGTGATTTCGAACATTGCGCTGTACGACATTCCAAGTCTAAATATTCATGATATTAGCAACGAAATCTACTACTTTTATTCTGAAAACGGGTCAGCAAACTAATCGTAAGTTGTGCGATCGCCTTTAGGTGGTGTGTTTGTGAGTGTATGAATGGTAGCTAGTCGGATGTGCTTGTTTGCGTGTGTGTGCGGGTGCGTGTGTTGATGCGATGTGCTTGTGCAAGGTTGAGGGTGTTTGAGTGTATGAATGGTAGCTCGTTTGATGTGGGTGTGTGTGTGTTGTCGTTGTGTAGGAAGTTGTGTGGGCATGAATGCAGGTGAAAGAGCAAATATGTCAGTGATGTATATAAATTTGGAAGATGTAAGATAAATGTAGAAGAGGAAAGAAAAATAAAAAATAATGGAGCGGACAAATAGATCGAGAGCTCTATGACTTTAGGATATGACGTGAGTTTTCATCGAGTACGAACAAAATAATTTTTTAATCAGTTAATTCGCCAAAAACATCGTAAAACGTTGGTTTAGTGATCACGGGAAGTAAAAATCGCATCGTATATATGCAGGGTTGTCAGGAGTTAAGTTGTGCCACATCGCACATATAAGCCTAGTAACTCAAAATAAAGAGTATTACAGGTCATCAATAAACTTAAACTTCTCGAAAAGAAATAGTTGACAATGAAAGTTGATACATGATATTGACTTGATTTGATTTAAAATGACTTACAATTATCATAATTCATATAAGATGTCGGCAAACGAAACATAAAACATGTACAATCGTACAAATGAGACATTAATAAAAATAGAAAGACATAAAAAATGTACGTTAAATACGCAGGAACCTGAATAAAAAAGCAACGCTCTGGAGTATGCAAATTCCTTAAGAGAAACTGTTTTTTCGCAATTTTTTGGATTTGAAACATTTAAGTGATCGACTATTTCGGATTTCTGTTGACTATTGCAATGATAACGAAACCATATGGCATCATACTGATATCATCCAAATAAATATATAATCATACAGAGTATTCGCAAAAGTACATGAAAGTGAAAAAAATATGACAAAAGTAATACCAATAGTAGAATTCTCTAAACCGGCCACCGGGCACGATAAAAGGATTCTCGACGTGCATCAATGAATAGCGATCCGCATTAGTGAGAACATCTTGTTTGATCTACAATAAAAGAGAATATAAAATGGGTTAACGCAGCAAAATATGGTTATGATGATTAATGTAAAGAGCAAATATAGTCATATCATGAATAACTATTTAGATGGGTCTTGTTATTTGGATGAAGGTGTAGATTTCTTCAGCTTTCCCTGGTCTCAAGAGAGATTTTCCAACAAATACTCATGCACGCTTCATGTATATGAAAACTCAACCATTTATTTAAAATTTCCACACCTCTTACTTGGACATTGACGTGTATTGAAGAAAAAAAAAATTGTTTGGTTGCCCTGACGCTCAATACTCTTCTGTAAACCGTTATATTCTTCACGCTAAATATTTTATTTTTTCGACACGTTGTAAGCGGATGATCGGTTGTGTTTTAGCTCTTTTAATAACGTACTGATCGCTATTGTGAGATAAAAGGGTTCTCAGTCAAAAACATCATATTTTTATCATTAGATAATAGTACGCATGTACAGTTGTTGTAAACATGTTCGCTTCATGATTTTGCTGTAAAATAAACTGCTTTCGTGTTTGATTTTGAATAAAATCTTTCTATGAAAGAAAGAAAACAATTATCAAAAGATATTGATAATCTAAGGTCAAAGGACACAATTTATACACATTTCGACTATAGAGGAAGATTTAAATAAACGGGCAAGTGTATGCACAAATGGGATGGCGTCAGTAAAAGGAGACAGGTAGCAACCAATCCATTCACGTAATGAAAAAATAGTAAAAGGAAAAAAATGGGAAAATGAGGAGAGCAAAAAAGGCCAAAATGAGCTGAGAATAATTATTATCTAATCATCATGCCCCTTGTTTAATTGAAAACTGTAAACGCGATCCCCCCTCCAAATACCTTGAGGCCTCCAAGCGAACCAGCCTTGACAGACAATATGTTTAATTATATCTCGTTATTATGATGACGTTGATGAATATCATGATTACGATAATAGGAATAATATAATAACGACAACGATGATGACGGCGATAATATTAATGACAGCAACAGCAGCAAAAATAACAACAACAAATAATAAGAGTAATAGTAATAATAATGAAAATAATAATAATAACAATAATAATAATAAGAACAATGATGATGTCACGATGATGATAGTGATGATGATTATTATAGGGTTTAATACAGTCCTTCAAGCGCTACAAATCATAAAACTAGTGTTATTATGTGATTATCATTAGCATGGTGCTCTTTTTATGTTACCTGTCTTCCAAGATCCTTCCAAAGTTCATTCAAATCCTTTGCCCATTCCTTCAAGTCAGCGTCCTTTATGCCCTCGATAAATCCTGGGCTTTAAGAGAATTTTCACAGAAAGATTTGAGTACGTCATGATCAAAGGATTTTTATATTATTATTTTCATTACATAGTTTAGCGGGAATACTATCTTACTTTTACTACTTATTGATAAAAGTATAGCTACTAAGAATAACAGGATACAAAGGGTTTTTTCCATGAAAGAAACAATATGAAGACTGTAAGTACTGTAAGTTAAAACAAAAGTATTCATCATCATTCATCTTGCCAGTCATCATGATCATCATCATGATCATCATCATCATTATCATCACCATATCCATCATCATCACTACCATCATCATCATCATTATCATCCCTGTCATCATCATCATCGTCATCATCACCATCATCATCAACAACAAATTCATCATCACCATCAGCAACGGCAAATTCATCATCTTCATCGCCTTCATCATCACCATCACCTTCATCATCATCCACCGATCATCATCATCATCATCATCACCATCATCATCATCAACATTATCAATAACAGGATACAAAGGGGATTTTTGCCATGAAGGAAAACAAAAATGAAGACTGTAAGTTAAAACAAAAGTATTTACCATCATGCCAATCATCATCATCACTACCATCATCATAATCATCTTCATCCTCATCACCAACACAAATATCCATCACAATCATCATCATCGCAATCACCACCACCATAATCATCATTATCACTACCATCACCATCATCATCATCATCACTACCATTATCATCATCATCATCACCATCATCATCATCATCATCTCCATCATCATCATAATCACCATCATCATCACCATCATCATCATTATCATCAACAACAAGTCATCATCAGCATCATCATCATCACCACCGCCTTCATCATCCTTCTCATTCCCACCATCATAAGTAATGACAAACGCATCATCATCGGTATAATGCACAGAATCGTATAGTGATCATATTTACTTTTCTGTCCAGTCTGAGGGCTCCCAATCCTCAAATTCAATGTTCGGTCCGTCAAAATACTCTTCCACGAAGGTTTTCATAGCATCTGCATCCGTGGCATTTGGCAGTTGATTAAAAGCTGCCAAGATTGTTTCTAACATGGAAAAAGGTAAAAAAGGAATGATTGAAGTTCATTAACCAAATGCACATGATATCATTAAAAAACAACATTAACGCCCCTCCATCAGGTAGGCATATACTGGATGTACACTTTTGTATTCTTTTCAGGTTTCATTATAATTGAATGTAATGATAACTGACTGAATAACAACAAATTACAAAAAAAAATAGGGACAGTAAAAAATTGAATTTTTGATGTCTCTTTCCTGAAAATTGAAATATCAAGGTTGTATAATTGTTATTATTATCATTATTATCATTAGCATTATTATTATAATCATTATTAGTAGTCGGTAGTAGTAGTATTAGTAGTATTGGTAGTAGTAGTAGTAGTAGTAGTAGTAGTAGTAGTAGTAGTAGTAGTAGTAGTAGTAGTAGTAGTAGTAGTAGTAGTAGTAGTAGTAGTAGTAGTAGTAGTAGTAGTAGAAGTAGTAGTAGTAGTAGTAGTAGTAGTAGTAGTAGTAGAAGTAGTAGTAGAAGTAGTGGTAGTAGTAGCAGTAGTAGCAGTAGTAGTGGTAGTAGTAGTAGTAGTAGTAGTAGTAGTAGCAGCAGTAGTAGAAGTAGTAGTAGAAGTAGTAGTAGTAGTAGTAGTAGAAGTAGTAGTATAAGCAGTAGTATTAGTGTAAGTATTAGTAGTAGTAGCAGTAGTAGTAGTAGTAGTAGTAGTAGTAGTAGTAGTAGTAGTAGAAGTAGTAGTAGTAGAAGTAGTAGTAGTGGTAGTAGTAGTAGAAGTAGTAGTAGTAGTAGTAGTAGTAGTAGTAGTAGTAGCAGTAGTAGTAGCAGTAGTAGCAGTAGTAGTAGCAGTAGTAGTAGTAGTAGCAGTAGCAGTATTATTATTATTAGTAGTAGTAGTAGTAGTAGTAGTAGATGTAGTAGTAGTAGCAGCAGCAGCAGCAGCAGTAGTAGTAGTAGTAGTAGTAGTAGTAGTAGTAGTAGTAGTAGTAGTAGTAGTAGTAGTAGTAGTAGTAGTAGTAGTAGTAGTAGTAGTAGTGTTCAGTAGCGGACCGTGACCCGGAGGAGACAAAGCATTGGGGGGCACTGCATGATTTGTCTCCTCCGGGTCTCGGTCCACCACTGGTAGTGTTGTTATCATTATTTTCATTATTATTATTATTTAAGAATCTGTTACGAAGACACAGTCATGTATATGTTACTATTTTCTGATGAATTATCCCTGGTATTTCACAATTAAGAATTTAATTATTGTAGAAGTTCTTGGGGAAAAGAATTGTCAGAGACTCGTTCAACAAAAATGCTATTGATTAAAAATCAATCTAAACTTAAGATTAATCCAAGTTATTCACTTTCCATATATCAGGTTTTAGGATCGATCTCAATATGAGTTTAATATATATCACAATTAAATCTTAATAAGAAGAGTCCCAAGTCTAGTATTCTAAATCAGCTATCCGGGATAGAAAGTGAAAGATCGATTCGGTGAAGAAAAAAAATAATCATTATTTTTTTCTTCACCGAATCGATCTTTCACAATCTGGAGCTGCCACTTTCCTTTCCTTATCATGAATATTACTATTTAATTTCAAGACATACGATTTGTGGAATATCATAGCGACAAAAGAGAAATCCACTTTATTTTCATTTCATCAGCCTGCCATTTTGTTCATCAAAGTTACCTTCTGATTCTTTAAGATGTAGATCAACGAAAGTTTTAGAATCGTTGTAGATCCTTGCATTCTGAGCTGCCACTAGGAGAGGCCCGTTGCAGAAGATAGGACTAGTTATTATAAAAGAAGAAACAGTATCATGCAAAAATAGACATTGGTTAAATAATTGTATGCCAAAAAAATAAGGGAATCCAGTAACTAAATTAAATGCGTTATCTTAATTTTTCAAAATATTATTCCTCAAAGAATCGAAATACTTTAAACGCACCCGCGAAAGGAATCACATTCTTTTGTAGTTTTTCAGCATCCTATTTTACTTCGAATATACAAGTATATTTCATTTGAATTCAAATTTCATGGGCAAGCTTCTATAGTGGGGGAGAAGAGTTGTGCACCTCATCAAAATCTTACCATCCCCCTAATTTTGGTTTACACTTTGTAATTCCGAAGGTTCGTATTCCCAAACACGTAAATTGCCTATACCTCGATGTTCGTTAATCCGAAAACGTAAAAGGGTTCATTAATCCGAACATTTGTGGTGTTATTCCGAAGGTTCGTTATTCCAAAGGTTCGATATTCCGAAAACGAAATAAGGTTCGATGTTCCGAAGGTTCGTTCATCCGAAAACGAAATAAGGTTCGTTGTTCCGAAGGTTCGTTAGTCCGAAAACGAAATAAGGTTCGTTAATCATTTAGTTTTCGGACTAACGAACCTTCGGAATTACGAACCTCAATTCGTTTTCGGATAACGAACCTTCGGAATTACGAACCTCCATTTCGTTTTCGGACTAACGAACCTTCGGAATTACGAACCTTCGGAAATACGAACCTTCGGAATATCGAACCTTCGGAATAACGAAGCTTGGGTATTACGAATGTATGCGCCTAATTACATATTTTATTAGCACCACTTTCGTGTCACATAATTAAAAAAAATCCCCCACTTTTTGGCCAATCATTATTACGTATAGTTACGAAATCATTTTCTATTGTTTTTCGACAAACAACTGCTGCAATAATTTGTTTGTAAAAGCAAAATCTGATGACATAATATTCGACCATATGCGCAATATTGACTGTTAAAATCCACACAATTTGATTTGAAAGGGGAAACGACAATTTCGATTTGTAAATAAGAGAATCAGGTAACGACATAACTTACCTATCACATGGCGCCTCATCCTTGAGATCGGCCGCCGACCACGTGATCACATACGTCATCACCAATACCCGAAGAAGAAATCCGGTAACCGCCATTTCAATGCTGAACACTTGTTTGCGCTTGGTTGACTAAAATGTGGAATGAAGTAATAAATATTTGTGAGCAGATAGGCATACTCTTTCAGGGTATACATACTATCTTAAGATCATGATGTAAAGTATTCGATTTTACTCACTCGTCATATGTGATCAGCAATGACTTAAAATATGATTATTTTTTTTACAAATGAAACTAATTTCTTATTCAAGTAGAGTGCATGTCCGTAAACTGGGTTGGGACACGATCTCTGTTAACTTTTTTTCCTTAAAAATTCAAACATGTATTTATATGTCGACAAAACGGTAAGAGAATCTGATATGTAGAGCATGTCCATTGGATGTCACGCGGTAACCATTACATTTTGTATGTAAATAGCGGAGAACACTACGGCACGTTCTGCCACATCTCAAATAATATTTCGTCAATAGTCTACATACGAGTTAGCAAAAATAAATTCGGATAATTCGGCACAATCACGCTACTGTATACGTGGTGAATTAATTATGAAATAAGAGGCATTTATGTTTTTTTTCTTTTTACGGTGAGTGAGATTGAGAAGGAGAAAGAAAAGGACAGGGGGAGGGGGGTATATAGGTGAAAAGAGAGAGCAGGAATATAGAGAGAAGAGAGCCTAGAATGCCTGAAAAGCACCTATTGATTTATTGTAAATTCATTCGCATTTCATTGCCACCAATTTGGCAGCTGCCTAATTTTCCCGCGAAAATGGCTTTCTCAACAAGCTGACAAATTTAAAAAAGAAGAGTAATGAGGCAAAGGAAGGAAATTTTAAATATGCATCACTAAATTACAACTATTATCATTTTAATCTATCTATCTTTCTATCTTTCTTTCTTTCTATCTATCTGTCTATACAGTGCGTATCAAAAAAAAGTTTACACTTAGAAAAAATCCTGTAAAATTATACATTTGTAATATCCTGAAGATTTTCCACATTTTAACATTGGTACAGATCCATTTAAGCAAATGACGACATAACTGTAGAAAAATATTTCCGCTTGAATGAGCACCACTTACTTTTGAAAAGTTAGTGAAAATGATTTGCGCAGAACTTTCAAATAGTTATGCTAATAAAAATAGACCTTAATCATGAAGAACACGTAGAATTCGGCTAGTTAAATGGATTTGAAGATATCTTTTACCTTTTTAAACTTGTTTCCTTGCCCAAAACACTTTGAAGAGTGCATTGCACCCCACCCCACTCCCCCCACATACCGATGGCATCGTGACGATGTTTCCTTTACACTGAGCTGTGATTTACATGAAACGGCTTAGGCTTGATTTTCATTTGGTTGATCATTGTCAAGCTTGGGAAAAGTGCGGAGAAACAAGTATTAAATGAAAAATGAAATGTAAACCCACTTTAAATGATAAAAACTTAGTGAAAAAATGCCGGAGATGTCTGATATAAACTTTTCTTCAGATTCAGTTATGTCCTCAGATCCAGCTGGCACAAAAAGGGTAAAGGTTGTGCTTACTAAGTGTTGAAATTTCAAGTTGGGTGGCAAAATTGTTACAAAATGCTTGAATGTATCCATATTCAATTGACTGAAAGTGCAAGAGAAATGTCTGAGAAATGTTTCGCAGGGTAAGTTTCATTTCGCCCTTTCCCCATGACACAGCGTGAAAACGAGCATTTCTGCGCAAACAGATTTCTGCGAGCTTTACAAAAATGGACAGTGCTCACTCAAGTGTAATATTCTGTCAAAACTTTTACTTTCATTAGATAGATGAGACCCAAACCCAAGATTATATGTGAAAAAATTACCCACATGTTGTATATTTTTTAATTCCCAGGGCTTTTTCAAAGTGTAAACTTTTTTTTATACGCACTGTATATCTATCTATCTTTCTACCTATCTATCTATTTATCTATCTATCTATTTATCTATTTATCTATCTATCTATTTATCTATTTATCTATCTTTTTTTCTTTTTTTCTTTTTCTATCTATCTACCTTTCTAATATTTTCTCTAGACAAACTTATGCAACTCCTGGAGAATTAAAGTAAGTAAAGCCCATGGTAAAAAAAAATCAGAGACTCGTCTTTCCTTCTAGGAACTAGCAAGGGAATTTTACCAACTCTCTAATATCACAACAGAAAAGGATAATGGGTGGTGGTTGGAAAGTCCCCGCTATGAAGTGCGTTTTTTGTATCAGTATTTCCGCTATGCAAAGGTGGAGCACAGAACCACGATGCCTACAATATGGCAAACCTACCGGCAGCTTAAAAATACCGAAAAAGACAGTAAGATTGTTTTATCCTTTGATGATAATAGTAATAGTGGACTTAAAAAGTTTGTGATAAAAGAGTAGTGATTAATATTAATTGCAGTCTCTTGAACGTTTCTATTTTTTCCAAGTTAATGCAAATTTGTTAATCTTTTAGATACTCAGCATCTTCACTATGGGTATACCTGGTGGGATCAATTCCTTGAATGCACTGAGCGCTGCTGATGAAGGGGAAGGTCGAGCTAAAATCGGGTTAATATGGTTTTCTTGTGTACTTGTTTTTTTTTGTGTGTGTGTCCTCCGGCAAAATGTGCTATATAATAAGTATTCGAAGGCCTGGTAGTAACAATAGATACAAATAGATTTATATTGCAAATAACAGACCCCCCCATAAAAAAAAACGAAGCTGATTAAATCGTTTCTTATTAATTGGCACATTCGCGGATGAATCTACTCATTCAAGTATGCAATAATTTACTGAAACCTGTGTCGTATATTCCCTGGAATAATGCAATTTAAAACAAACATAGACATACATTCTTTTAATATACAAAAGGAACATTTCTATGCATGCTAATTGCAAAGGAACTACAGGTATAATATTTTCTCTCTCGGGCCTTAGCTTGTTTGTGGATTGATTGGTAGTAGGCCTAGATTTAGATTTTTTTTCATTTTTTTTTTCAAAATATAATAAAAGTAACAATACATATTCAATATATACAGAGAGACCAATGAAATTTCGTAACAAATGTTGAATATCAATCGAACAAAACTATACAGTGTGCTACGATAATTCTATCTATGAAAAGAATGTAGAAATGAACGGAGGGACTTGCCAAGAAAAGCAAAAGCTTGAAGAGAAGGCAAGCCCCTAAACTCAGTTTCAATATTAATTATAAACAAAGTATATATACAACTATATGCAAAAATCGAGACGGACACAGAAGACGAGCTTAAAAAAAATAATCCACAAACAAGCTAGTATAAGTACAAAGTTCTTGAAATGTGATAGCGCTTATTATCCATTAATAACGATCGTGTGCAAACAAAACTTGAAAAGCACGTACTTCGAGCGAGCTGAACAGATAATTGCATTAAAATGCCGGCCCGCGCTTTATGAAGTAAGTAACGTAATTAATACTCACTCGTTTCCGAGTCTTTCTGGGCCCCTTTAGAGCAGCATCACTCTCGGGAGACCAACGGGAGGAGTGATAACCCCTTTCGAACAGTAACCTAGGGATATAGAATGAGCTAGAGCTTTGAAGAGTTTCCGCAAAGTATGCAGAAGCTCCTTTTGAGTTTGTATCAAATATTTACTGATCAAAGTGCACGATAATTCCATTGTTACCAAGACACTCGGCAATCATGACTCTTAATGTATACAATATACCAATGTTAGGACAGATGTCTATTCTTTATTTGTAATAATTTGTAGTGCTGGTTGAGTGGCACATTTTGGCAGTTGCCCGTTTAAAATTTGGAATAACATCGATGGCGGTTACACATTGAGATTGCTAATATTTGAGTTTTATTGAACTTCATTCTCTAAATATGTATTCTCTCCAACTCTGGTACGTGGTCACGAATTATATCTGCACGCCCTTTCTTTACCCTTAAAACGCCCCCTTCACCCCCTCTCCCACTTGTTTTCTCTTCCTACCTATTCGCAAGCCCCCCCCCCTTTACTTGCTTAATCTTGCAATTGTAATTTGTGTTCTCTCTATGCAATCTCCCATTGTTTTTCCACCTCTGCTGTCTCACTCTCTCATTTCGTACGTTTTATCTTTCCTTGGCTCACTTTTATCATCCCGTTTCGTTTCCACTCCCTTCCCTTTTTTCTACCGCTCTCTCCAGGGGGGCGTTTCATGAAAGCACTTGTCGGACGTTTTATCCGACAGTTACCATAGTAACAGTGATTCTCAGCCAATCAAAATCAAGAAAAGTTGTCGGATCTGACAACTTGTCGGACAAAAATGTTGATGAAACGCCCCCCCCCCGTCCTTTTTCCACCTTCCTTTTGCTCTTCCTCTCCCTCTCTCCCCCTCCCTCTCTCACGCTTCCTTTGTCCACCCCCCCTCTCTCTCCCTGCACCTCGATCCCTCCCATTCTCTGCTGCTTTACATTTATAAAGCTCATTATAATAACAAATTTGCAACAATAACAGTTAAAAGCTACTGAAACTCTTCAATCTCATTGGCAGATAGTGAATTTGTTAAATAAATTGTGCCTTTGTTTATTATAACAAGTCAATAAAACAGGGGTCCGTTTCATAACACTAGTTTCAAAAACGAATTTACACTAACTGTTAAAAGCTACTGAAATCCTTCAAACTGATTGGCTGATGGTTAATTTGTTATAGAAATCTTGCATTTGTTTTTTATAAAAAGTGTTTATGAAACGGGACCCCGGAGTTGGTTAGCAAATTAAGCTAAACTGAGGTGGGGGGGGGGGACTACAATATTCCAATCTATCAATTCCAAATTCCCAGGACATGACATCCTCTACTGTGTTAGGAGGAAAAAAATAAGCTTTTAAGTAAAATAACACTTTTAGAGAGGGGAAAAATACATTTAGTGACATAGAAATAACTGTGAAGGACTACAGGCCTTCTTGATACATTGCCAGTTTAATTATTAAAACCATATGTATATCCATATCACTGTAAGAACTGTATACTAGATTGATATATCTTTTACAAAAATAAGTTTAATACATCTTTTCAACAAATTTCTAATTACTTTAAAAAAACAAAAGTTTATAAATCATAATTATCAAACTCTAGACATAATATTTGGTGAATAATGATATATTGCACTTCCACACAAATCTCTCATTATAAATAAAATGTTTCATTTAGATAATGAGATGTCCTCTTTTTTTTTAGTGTACTGCCCAACTTCAAACAGTGGGAGCCAGCCAGGCAGGGAGAACTGCTCTCAAGAACAACATGCAACAATGAGAAAGAAATGATGGTTCTTGCGCACCTCCTCCCCAACCAATACAAAAGAAAACTGAAACCACCACATTGCATATCGTCGGCAAAATTATCATGATACATGTTAAACAGTTCAAAGTTGGGGTGGGTCACTGTTAAAATTACATTACCATTGCATATCTTCACGTAGGTGCGAATTCTCAGCATTTTACAAAGCTGGTTTTTAAGGACTACAGGACGAATGATTTAAAGATGAAAAGCAAACAGTTGTATTAAAAACATCTTAACACTATATAGCCCAGGCTAATTTGAAATTGCATATATCAGTCTGAACATACTACCTCAAATTCACAAGGTGGTTTTGAAAACCCACAGTTGATGCAGATTTCCTGTATAAAATCAATTACGCTTAATTTACCTCGTATCGGGCACATGTATAAAAAATGTCCAATACTGATGCGCGCTTTCGTCAGTGTGCCAAATTGACGCCCGTTGCCATGGTTGGATATGCTATTTTATTCATGAGTCCACTCTTCAAACAGTGGACTCATGAATAAAATTTCATGGATAACCATGGCAACAGGCGTCAATTTGGCGACTGTGACATAAGAGCGCATCAGCATTGGAATTTTTTAATATACACTGTAAATTAAGCGTAATTTATACAGGAAATTTGCATGAACCATGGGTTTAACCAATGGTTTTAAAAACACTTTGTGAATTCAGGCCCTAAAGTCTCTGCCAGTGACTTGTGTACAGATACCCCTCTTATTCAGGCATTTATATTGATGCTAATCTTGTGAGAATACCCAGTGCCGGTGCCTGCAGACAAATTTAAGGATCATAATACAACTGTACTTCGGCAAAAGGAATCAAGTTACAAAAGTATAAATTGTTGTAAATGAGCAATGTGTGTTCGCCACTCACATAGGCGTCAATTCAATTGAACAGCATATTTTTATTGATATCTTTCTATAGAACGATCATTTCTTCCCCAGAATATGTCTAAATTTGCAACATACAAAGGGTGATTCAGAAACAACAATAACTCAAATTTGGCTGATGTGTCATTTGCTTCCTTTTGCCAAAGTTGGGCAGAATAGTAGTTAAAGTGATCATTTCACTTTGTTCTGATTTTAAAATTCTCATTTTGGTTCTTGAAAATGGGCTAAACATTAGGCTTATGGTGCGAGAATACCATCCCAAAAGTTTCAAAGTATTACACCTAGAGGATCAATTTTAAACCTTAAAGATGTAAACCAAAGTTTGAAAATAATTGGGAGTTGGTTTCAACGACAATGTGTATACAGTGAACCTGTGCACCACAACACACAAACTCTAGATGAACACAGCATGGCCTACATACAGTGTGTTCAAGGTATACACTAAATGTACAGTGCAGCTAATAGCGTGTGTGTGTAAATAGGAGATACACACAGCAGAAGCCAGTCAACATAGCCAACGGGGGCCGATTGCACGAAAGTGTCTTTCCAAGGACCGTCCTTCGTGTCGCCCATCTTTTATGAAACACCCCGCTATAAGCGGGGTGTTTCTGAAATTTTTAATAAAGAATAAGATTCGTTAGCTTGCTCTTAAATCAAATTTTATACAATTTCATGATATATCATATCATTTTATAAACAAACATTTTGTTAATTTTAACGGACGTATGAAATATGTTTGCAGATGATTTATTTAAAATGCGTTTCACATGGCGCATCATAAAAGATGGGCGACACGAAAGACCGTCCTTGCAAAGACCCTTTTGTGCAATCAGCCCCGGATCTTTTGAATTGGAGTAAACTGGTCATAAGCTGAACCTGTCTACTAGACGGTTCTCAAAATCAAGCTAATAAATTGCTACTTGTATCTAAATTAGAATTTTTCATTCCATACTGTGGTCTGTTTCAGGGTTTTTGAGGACAAATACATGCACTCATACACATGTTTCGTCTCAGTTTGAGAATTTTTTAAATCAGCTGCTCACAAAGTTAAACGATCCCTTTAAGGCTTTAGAGCGACTTTGAGAATTTACTGTATAAGGAATAAAGGAGAGAAGGGTCAAAGCATTTCAAGCTATGAGGGTTCCCATAGAAATTTGAAAACAGAATTCCATGACTTTTCCATGCCTTTATTGCTGCTTTCCATGACTTCCCGTGAGTTATGTAGAATTTGGGATGTCACAAAACTGGGCAAAATGGAAATCGTGAACACCAATTATAATATAGCAGAGTATGAGAGTTGTGAGACATGACAAACTGGAAAGCTGCCATAGCCAAGAGGTAAATGCAATTCAATGGCTTTTCCATGAAATTTCACAGATTTTCCAAATTCCCTGACTTTCCATGACCACAAATTTGTCCAAGATTTTTTCCAGGGTTTTTCCATAACAGTGGGAACCCTGTTAGTTCATACAGATTCATGGGCAAGCTTTTGTATCAATTGCTCTTTCTAAAGGCCAGTGATGAGATCAGTAACCTGCATGATGTTCCTTGACAAGACTCTCTGCAATTTCACTTGCTAAGTCGATCAGCAAGTTGTGAGAGAAATACAAAGTGCAATATTTTTTCTGTACAGATTCGTGGACAAACCTGTATATCAATCCTTGTTCAGACAGGAGCGCTGTATAGTTTGCCTTGTTCAGTATCTCTAATTATTATTTGTCGACACAGAATTTGGATGAGATGTAGCACCGTGGACCTATTCCGTATAGATCCACGGGCCAATATATACATCAATTCTCTGCACATCCAGGTAGATACATGGAATTCGGATGAAATTTACATGAAATGTAGTGCAGTCAAAATATGAACTTATACAGATTCATGGGCCAACATCTGTATCAATTGTTCTTTAAGGAGAGCAGTGGTGAGACCCGGACCCTGGATAGGTTGTCTCGGCGAGTCTCTCTGTAGTTGGTTCTTAACACTATCTTGGTTGATCTGTAGAGCCTGTAGAAGATTCAGCGCCCTGTGATTAAAAGAAAAAGGGATAAGTGCAGAATTAACAAACAATGCATTTTAAAGGGGAAGTTCACTCTGATAAGAAAATCGTTAAATGGATGTTCCAGGCTGGAAATATTTAATCTCCATAAAAAAGAATAAAATTCACAGAGCAAAATGCTGAAAATATAAGTACAAGTTATAGAAATTTAGAAACTTGCATTAGTTCTGGTTAAACCGTTCGAGGCATGTCTTTATGAATATTCATTTTAGTGGGCTAATGATGTCATATTCCCACTTGTTCTTTTGTATTTTGTTGTATGAAATTAGGTTTATTCAAAAATTTTCTACCAAGAACTATTAAAAATAATTGGATTGACACCTGATAAAGTGCATTAGTTATTTACTGCCGCTGCCGCAACATGTTTCATCATAATGGAGACACATTATTTACACATGTATGAAAAAAGTAAACAAATTAAGATTTCATGTAATAACATAAGAAATAGGAAAGTGGGGATATGACATCATCAGCCCACCTAATGAATATTCATGATGTTGTGCAAATGATTGTTTTCACAAAAAATTGATAAACTTTAAAAATCAATAACTTCATTATTTGTTATCCGATTTTGATGAAATTTTCACCATTTTCCTCTGTGAATTATTGCTCTATTTATTTAGATATGAATATTTTTAGCCAGATATTCCCTTTAAATCAGCAGAAAAAATTATTTAAAAATATTGGTGAAGGTTTGAGGAAACCCATTTTAAATTGAAAAAGTTATTAGAATTTTGAGCTTTTTATTTGTGATGTCATAAATGAGCAGCTGCCCTATATGTTATATAATATAAAAAATGCAATTTCATTTTTAAATGGTTCGTGATGACCCTTATTTTTCATTTGCTTTTTAGGAACCAGAGTGAAATTATTTGTGTATTGATATAGGCCTACTGAAGGTACAATAAAAATCATTTTCAATTTTCTGAGAAAATGACATTTCATTCAGCGATTTTTTTACCATACGATAAGTAGGAAAGCTGAATGCATATGACGTCAAAAATCAAATAGTCAACAGTCAAATAACTTTTTAAAGATTTTTGATGGATTTTCCTCATTATTTTCCTTGCTATTATTACGATAAACTTTTTGTCAGGTTGAACTTCCCCTTTAAATCTAATACAAACAAGCAAGCAGACTTGTATAGCTCCACCTAAAGTCCTCAAATACTCAAATCTGGCCAGGTTCTATACCCATAATGCATCATTCTGAGCAGTGTAGTCTTGTAATATAGACCCAATGAAATAACACACTAATTCACTACTCAATAAATTCACACCGCAATAATTATATACCAGGTAGCCAGTAGCATACCTAGGATTTTCCACGGGGGGGGGGGGTGTGCAGAAAGAACCATCCCCCGAAAAATTTGAAAAGAAAAAAAAGAAAAAAAAAAGGTCTTCAATCATAAGTAAAGGATTTCGTACCAGAAAAAAAAATGACAAGCAAAAAAAAAAAAAAAGGTCTTCAACCTTGTCAGGAGGGGCAAAATAGGTATTCAAACTTGTCAGGGGGGGCGCAACAAAGGTTTTCAGGCTCGTCAGGGGAGCAGGGATACGTCCTTTGCATGGGTTGTGCCTCGTCTTAAGTTCCTCTATACAAATGAAGTTACATGTACAAGCTAATTTATTTTCTATAAACAGCTATCTCAACAGCTATGTATCAGGACTAGATATTAATAACACACAATTAGTGTTGGACAATGCACTCCCCTTTTAAAGATAAATTCCAGTTTTGGTAACGATCTCAAAATGACTTTTTACTGAATCTAATATTGTGACCACCCAAGTGTCTGTTTGTATGAATAAAAAATATGTGCCAAAGGATTCTGGAAGAAATCGTGTAATTGCTGAGAAATAAGCAAAATAAGCGCCGATTCGGTCACTTCCGTCGGGTCTTTATTCCAGCAATAATTATACACTGTCCCATGTGTGCCTATCTGTGTTGGTGATCTTCAGTGTGAACGTTTTTCAGCGTAGATTTCAAGATTCACAAAGTTCAGTTTATGTAACTGTACCAGATCTAGATCCTCGATGATATTCTGACAATTTAGCCATGTTTTACTGACTTCTCATGAAATCAGTGTTTACTGCAACTACTGGAATTTCTCTTTAATCGATTATGCTGCTGAGAAAGTGACAGCTCAAGCTAAGGCTAGATTACTAGTAAACACAATTGTGCCATGTTTTCATTGACAAAAATGCAATATAATTCCAGCTAACAGTATCATTAAACTTAATCTTTCATCAACTACAAGGTTACATGAAAATTTAGCCCCAAATTACATAAAATTGTGACTTACGAAATTGATGGTGGCAAACAATCCCATAGTCGTTGGCTGTGTTCCTGGAGGGCGGTAGAGTCCTGTGCAGTAAAATAATGGAAAGCTATTAAAATAAACTAAAACAATGACAATGATGATTGTTTTTTTATTGAAAACTATAAAAAAGTGATAAGAAAGCTTTCATAATTTTTTGTTTGGAATTTGAGAGTAAAATTTTCTGGTAACTTGATGCCTTTCAATATATTTTGTGTAAAACAATCTATGTAATAAATATGTATTCTGTTTCTACATCTGTTCGCTGAAAGTAACAACTTATATTTTTCCCCATTGGGAGCCTAATTTTTTACAAGCTCTGCTTTTTATTTAGGCCTCTCACTTTTTTACATTTTGTAGTGTACCTTAGGTAGCTTGTCAAAAGTCCATGCACCGTTCTTCATCGTTCTTCCCGCATCCGGGTTTTCGCTTCGGCTTTCCCGCCCAACGTTCCCTTGTCTTCAAAGGAACGGCCGCCATCAAAGGCCCTTTAATGCCACCGTTCTTTTGTTCGTCTTTCCTGCAAGTCATAATTTCTGTCGAAAGGCCGAAGAATCTATTCTAAATAGCTCCCTCTACGACCAAAACAAATGTGTGCCTTCATCATGTTCATATTGACTGTCGGATCGAGGGTCTCACGGGCCTAATTACTAGTGGTAGGCCATAGATATTCATTCGAGCCAACCCATTGCTATTTTTTTTATTTTGATATGGCTGATTGACAAAGTGTATGCATATGATTGTACATCTAACACTGATTCTATTTTTGGTAATTACTGAACTTCCTTTTCCCTAATTGGGAAGAAATATCACCAATTTTGGACTATATTTTGACTGGCGGAAGGATTAGGGCCATTTTGCTGTTTGAGTTGATGAATCTGCTCCCCCCGACGGTGTCTTCAAACACGCCAATTTATTTTTGAAATGAGCCGGTCGAGGGACCCTTTTCTGGTCAGATATGGATTGCCAGATATAAATCCTATCCACTGGTAGTAAACATTCGACCCCCGAATTTCATCCTTATTTTTTATGAATTTTTTAAAGTGCCAATTTAACACATGAGTCTATGGGGAATGAATTAGGCCTGTGAGACCCGAGAGTTCGGGTCACTGTTCTGAATTGTGGTTCGCATCTATCGGGTGCATTAATAAAGCCACGGTAGCTTAAAAAAAAATCACGCATGTGTCAAAAATCGTTACTGATCTTTCGAATTTGCTGCAATAACCATGAAAACCTCTTTTTTTTGCAATTGGAAGACAGTCAATTCATGTTTTAGGTGGGAAAATAAGATTCCACATATTTTCGTTTCGTAGGCCCAAGCCATTCGTAGAATTCACGTCGATTTGGAATATTAATTATTACTCGCATCTCAAACAGGTGTCGAGAACGCCCCCCCCCAAAAAAAAAAAAAAAAACAGAAGGAAATAGAATGATAAAATAAATATGACCGGAACAGCTTAGCGCTATTAGGCATAGAAAGATAAAAGATTTACAAAGATTTATTAGAAACTGTTTTAAATAGTTTTTTCATATTTTTGACGGGCAACCATTTCCCCAGGATAACATATTGTCTCTTAATTTTCTTTATCTCCATGGAGGGGAAACAGAGAGAAATAAGAAAATAATATTGGGATGGAATAAGAGGAAGGGTGAAAAAATGGAGGAAATACAGTTGAAAGAGTGGAAAAAACTCGGAAATTTGAGAGGGGTTCTCCCGATTTCTGCCTCTGCATCGAAATCAATATTCATGAGAAAGCAGAGTTGTGTCCTCGCAGAAACCGTGATCAGGTGGGGGTGAAATTATTTTATGACTTGCGTCTTCGGAATGAGAGTACGCATGCGCGTGGACTGGATATTTACGAAATTGTGGTCGTCTATTTCGAAAATTGTATGCCATGAATGAATCAGCATCCTCAAACTTCCTGTACCCTTCTACCACTGGGGATTTAGGGGGGGAGTCGCCCTTGCCCCCTTCCATTATGAGAGGCACAATTAGAATTTGTAATGCAAAATGCAGCCAAAACAGAAGAGTGCCACCCCCCCTAAAAGCGGAACCTTTTTTCCCCTGTCATGGATCCTCCCCTGACCTTTAGACATTATGTTGTATAGATCCGATTCTTGGTTGGATTTACATTTACAAAGCCCCCCCCCTATTGGCGGAGCAAAAAAAAGGGAAAGAAAGAAAAAAGAGAGGAGAAAAAAAGAAGAGGAAAACATAAGAGGAGGAAGGCGAGTGAATAAGATGATGCGAAGACTTATTAAATAATTTTAATAATCACTACGCCACTGGGACAACCAATTCAAAGAAATAATTAAATATCAACCTTGGGCGGCCGATCGGGGAAAATATGGGTGAAAAAAAATCACCCCCCCCTATTGGCGGAGGCTGGATCCGCCCCTGATTTAGATTTACATTTTATTCACCCTATCGATCCCCTCTCGGGGTATGAGAGTACAACATAAAAACAACATATAACAGACTAAAGTATAACTTCATTTAATTGGTTTAACGTATTAAACGTAATGTTCGGAATTGAAGATAAATACCAACTGTGGTAACGATCTGAAAATTTGTTCGATCAGAATCCAATGAAATTTACCAACGAAGTGTTTGTATAAATGAAAAATATTTGCCAAATAGCCCTGTGAAAGAAAGTCGTAAAAGTGCTGAGAAATGAGCGATATAAGCACAGAATTCCATCAAATGTCAGGTATTTTTCGAGGCAATGTTATAATACACTGTCCCACGTATGCTTTTCTGTTTTAGTGATCAGAATTATCGATATTGAGCGGCGATTTCATTATTCTACAAAGATAAGTGTATATTAATGTACTAGGTCTAGATTTATGATGAATATGTCGTATCGAAATCGTCATGTAATCATATTTGAAATTGCGCCTGATACGTTGTGCTGTACATGGTCTATATCCTCCCATAGTTATCGATATCGTCATCACCGCTGTTACTATCGCAATCATCATCGCTTCGTGCTCGCACTATTTAGATTAGGCTTGTGAGATTATTTTACATATATTTTTTACATTTGATTTAAAAGAATAAAGCTTAAAAGTGACACTATTTGGTTTACATATTATGAAGCGCCTTCTCATATTCCAATTTTACCTTAAACGTAAGTATTTTATTTTCGAACGAAATCTATAAAAAGGGTGCAGTTAGGCTCTCATTTTGATTCCAAATAGTCTCATAATTGGGATTAGTTGCAAACACGGTTTTCGAATAGAAGGCACATCGGGGAACATCAAAGTATCAAGACAGTCACCCGCGCTGACAAAGTGATAATCTCCCCTTGACATACCCCTACCAATCAAGAGGTCATCTTTCTATTGAAATCCGCAACCCGTCAGACCACCTCTATGTTCAAGAATATACGTTAATCTCCCCAATCAAGAATGGGGTAATTTAAATCTACCTTGTCAATGGGGTAAGCCTTTAAATACAGCTTGCAATGCGCTGGCCCATGTCATTTTCAACGTCCGGCTTTCGGGGAATTAAAATGAGCATCAAATGGGTAGTTTTCTTGTTCTCGTTTTGTCCCCATACTAGAACCTTGATTTTGTTTCTTTTCGTAATGTGATTTTGATATGGTTTCCATTATATTTCTTAACATTTCGACATTTAATGTAGTTTAATGCTTGCCTTTATAAAGAGCAATATTACATAAAACCTATTTGGCGAAGCAGATTATAACATAACGTTCGACTGATATTTTATCAACACATTTTTGATTAACCATGTAACTTCCCTCTTTATAGGTCTACTCTTAATGTGAACATTTGAGTTATATTTATTGCCTACCAACTCTCTGTTTACCAGGCTAAAGTGAAGGTCCTCATTTGTGTATGAACGACATGTTCTCATTAAAATACATGTTGTGAGTTTCAAATAAAGGGGGCACACTTGTGTAAAAATGGCATATTTACATTAACAAATTTGATAAAGGCTCTCAAAGGGGGGGGGAGGGGCACACGGACCGGATGATCCCCCCCCCCGGGATTCACTACATAACTGTACCCTCTGATGTGCAGAATATAGACCCCCGTATAGACCCACTGACTTCTTTTAGTAGAGGTCACAAAATAGAACACAATACTTTTGAGAGCCCAACTATTGTTCAAAATAAATACGGCGCTGATTGTATTGTGTTACTCCGGCAGGATCCGCACCAGCATGCACTCCATTCTTGTTGATCTAGTATGCTAAATACCTCGGTCACATTTGTTCTAAGGCGAGTAGAAAACAGTCATTTTAACAGTTTTTGGACCTGCTAAATATAGGTTTTAATAAAATGAATAAAACGGCTGTTTTCGACTCGCTGTATGGCCGCCGTAGAGCAAATGTGACCGAGGTATTACCATTTTCTGTACGTTAATTTATTTTTTGGTGCATATTTAAATATGCAAGCTATACAGAATGCAGCTATACGATTAACAGGTGAAGTACAAAGTTGGAAGGGAAACTAGGCCAAAGAGGCTTTCGTATTACTAACTTTACGTCGGTAAATTATGTTTACCTTAGACACTGGGAATCTAATTCGCAATAATTTGACATACACACATTGCAGATTAATTTAAATATTTGATAGGAAGAAGAAACCAACGGCAATATACACGTATTGTTCAAGTCAAACGTGAAGGTTAAAAAAGAGAAGGTATAGAAAAGTTTTAGAAAAATTCAAAGGAAGAAATAAAGTTGGATGAAAAAGGAACCATCAGAATTAAGTTGACAAAATTGAATATTACAAGTAGAACAGGAAAATTGAAAGAAATAATTAAGTCCCCTCCCCCCAGCGGACTGGTTTGAAGGGGTGGGGTCACCATGCATGAAATCATGGTACTTGTTGAGGCCTCAGCGCCAGACCCCCCTTCGGTTATGTGGCTCCAGGATGGTTATCAAGAACACTAGGTCACAGAGCACTCTAGATCACAGGGGAAATTTATATAAGAGAATAAAGACGGATCCCAGGTAAAGATTTTATAGATTTTCCTGTCCAATATCATGTCGGAGTCACTTAAATGTGTTAATTTGCATTTTCATTCACGCGATATTTTTCATCGGTCATTAAAGAGTAGAATGTGATTAATAGAAGACGCTATAATTCCTTTATAAACACTCAACTCTATTCATGGTCAAGACTACCTCAACTTTGATAATTTCAATATTCATTTTTAAGTGCTTTTGATTTCGTTCGAAGGTAAAGATGTTTGTAATGGTTTTAAAAAGTAACGAAAGTACCTTTTGTTTTGAATTTCGGGCAAATAAAGTCAAGAATTGTGCATTTAAGCTACAATGACCGATATGACAGCTTGAGCATCCAATTTATTTTTTAAAGTTCAAATAAATTATATTCTATTCGTTTGTTTTGCACGGCATCTGTATTATGTGTGAATATATAAGTTTCTAGAATTCAAATGTTTAAACAAATGCAGTGGCGTACCTAGGATTTTCCACAAGGGGGGGGGGGGCAAAATCGCCCAAAAAGAGTCCTCAAAAAAGGACATTTCACAGCAAAAACAAATTGACAAGAGGGCTAAATTAAACATAGACCTATGTTAAGCTCAAATTTGAATTTCAACGCTGCCCTTAGTTTTCAGCCTTTTTTCCACAAAAAAACGTTTGCATTTTATGTTTTTAGTGTTTTTTTTCACAGTAGCGTTTCAGTGTATTGCTTTAAACGTCATCATTTTGGGACCCAGGTATGATTTATATTGCATCTTTTGCGTGGGGTTTTGCATTTCGTTTACTTAGATGTTAAGGTCAATTCCATATCTTTCCTTTTCACCCGACAATGCTGACTGTGCGGGCTCAGTGTGATGAAAAAAATCTTACCCTCGCCTGAACACTTACTTTCAGAAATTCAATTTCTTAACGGTATGTTCTTCAAAATAAAACAACATGCTCGTGCTAAAGGGCTAAAGCTTAATTGTTCTATTAAAGAAATGAAATCTAAATCTTATTGAATTTTGTCATATACTGAAACCCGAAACGAAAAATTATCAAAAAAATGTGAAAGCGTAACTTTTGAAAATGTATACCCCACTGAACTACGCACACCGATACAAGGACACAACGATATCCAGATCAGTGACTAGAGATCGCTCGTTTAATAGTTTGCCTAAGACGTCGATATCGTGGACATAGAGGGCGCTCATGCAGAAACATCTTATCGGAGAGCCAACCGGGGGTGTCAAAAGAAAAAATAAAAGCGCACGCTTCCGTTTTCGCTGCAAAAGGGAACGCTGTCGTCTTAAATGGCAAGAGCACTGACCCGTAGGAAAGAAAAATGGACAATGGCACGCTGAGCGGGTTCGCCGCAGAATATAAAGGTAAAAACGCACGCACACCTTTGACAAGCCGCCTTATGCTTAAATACTTATGTTAGATACTCAATTTTATCATTGATACACTATGTTTATGAATACATTTGTTATGTATCTTATATTTGTTTTAAAAGTGGAATCAATAAATGAATGAAATAAAATACAATTTTTGGCGGTTCTTCATTTATTGAAAAATCAAGTGTACAACATTCTTCGTACGATTTATAAGGTGATCAAAAACACTGAATCGCAGAGGAATGGAGTCTTTATCTCAACTTACCAGTAGCATTGCACACTGGAGGACGTAGAAGAGCTCGCGATGTGATTGGCTGTCCTGGGGCATGTGACCTTCGACAACGTGTATTGCATCTTCCCAGAGGGTATGTGAGAGGAGAAGCTGAAGGGCTTTCATTGGTCCATGGCTCTTATCACTTGTATAGAGAGAATAAGATGAAGAGAGGGTGTGTGTTTGTGTGTGTGTGTGTGTGTAATGAGCAGTGTTATCGGCTCCATGACATTCACTACTGCATTGATGGCTCCTCCCAAATATCCACACTCTACGCTCTACATGAAACCTGGACTTAAAAAACCTAACATTGCTTGTGTGTGTGTATTTGAGTTTTGTCAGATGTGTATCATTCAGATATGATTATAATTTACGTCTGGGACCAACCTTTAACGTCACCATCTGAAAGACATGACCAGGGCTCGAACCTCTGCATCAATTTGTAACTTCCCGACATAGCTTGGATTAAAAGCGCACACCACAATGCCAACTTAATCCTACTCTGTAAATGATAATTCTAAAAATCCGCATTTAAATAGCGCTGAACACATCGAACGGCGTCTCTAAGCGCTTTACAGATATAGTATCACCCCGGTCATCGGATCCTTGCATGTCAGCATACAATGTATACACCTTCTCCATGCCCTGGGGAGCATTCCAACAAGAGTTCCAAGACTCCATTGCTAGGCATACTACGTATGCTTTTGCATCCTACAGGGTATCTATTTAACACCTGGGTGGAGAGTGACAAATTGTGGATTGACACCTTGCCAATGGACGAAAGGCCATGGTGGGATTCAAACACGCGACCCTCTGATTACAAAGCGAGAGTCAGAACCGCTACACCACAGCGCTTTACAGATGAGGCAAAAAACGTAACTCATCTTACATCTTCAGAGAACTTAGCAAAAGAGCAAACATGGCAAGAGCAAATGTTGCATTGCCATGTTATTCATAGAGCTTAATACTTTCCATCACTCATTTCTAATCAGCACTCACCTCAATATCGCACGCACGAAACTTGTACATATTCTATTCTGACGAACTAAAAAAATATACTATGAATGTTACCTGCCAATATAAAATTGTGGTTTCAGCATGACAATCTTACTGTTCAAACCTGAACCCTAATAACTAAAAGGGGGAGGCGATTCGGCTCTCTTACATTTTTAAAATATAAATCATATGATAGCTTTAGTTTAATGTGGACAAATAATAGAAGCTTTCCCAATTGTAAATCCCCCTTACCTCGAAATCCTGTCATCTATGCAGTGGCTCCTTTATGACTGTTGGATATCACAGATTATATCATACATAATTTCTTCTAAAAAATGAATTGAGTACCTCTCCAATTCAAAAAATGGAAAGGGTCATTTGCATAGCATTGCTCTAGAGTTAATTATGAAATGGCTATATACCTGTCATATTTTCATAACAAATACTATTTTTTAAATGGTTGACAACTCTTTATCTGTGTAATATAAACTCACCTGTCTTGAATGAGTTGTGCTTTTGCTCTGATAGCCTCCTTGGTGTCAGAAGATTCAGTTGGGTCTGGAAGAACATCTAGCACCATCCCACTCACAGATAACTACGGGAAAGAAGTTTTATACCAAAAGTGGTGTTTCGTTTATTAAAGGTCAAGTCCACCTCAGAAAAAAGTTGAATTGAATCAATATCGAAAAATCAGACAAGCACAATGCTGAAAATTTCATCAAAATCGGATGTAAAATAAGAAAGTTATGACATTTCAAAGTTTCGCTTATTTTTAACAAAATAGTTATATGAACGAGCCAGTTACATGTACATCCAAATGAGAGAGTCGATGATGTCACTCGCTCACTATTTCTTTTGTTTTTTATTGTTTGAATTATACAATATTTCAATTTTTACAAATTTGACGATTAGGACCTCCTTGCCTGAAGCACAAAATGTTAGAATAATAAAATTCCACGTGTTCAGGGAGGAATGAAACTTCATTTCACATGACAATGACGAGAAAATAAAAGTATTTCATATTTCATATAATAAAATACAAAGAAATAGTGAGTGAGTGATGTCATCAGTTCCTCATTTGTTTTGTGAAATGAAGCGAAACTTTAAAATGCCCAAACTTTCTTATTTTACATCCGATTTTGATGAAATTTTCAGTGTTAAGCTTGTTGAATTTTTCTCTTTTTATTCAAATCAAATTTTTATTGGGGTGGACTTGTCCTTTAAGCTTGTGAAGTAACATCTAACTTCCAACAGGTAGTTATTGCTTAACTTGTGATTCATAATTTACTTGGTGACCATCAGGTCACAGTGATTAAGTTTGCACTCCTCTTCCCTGGCCACCAACTGATACACTGGGCAAAATGCAATCAAATATTGCATGTACCTGTATAAGTTTTTATGTCATTTTATGTAATGACTGATATTGCTTTTGTAATCTTGAATATGTATGAAGTGCAGATTAAATAATTAATAAATAAAATAAATGATTGGCCCATATTCTCGATAAGAGGTTTCAATTGTACCCATGGTACAAAACCATGGTTTATGCCAAATTTCTTAGTATTAAGCGCTCTTTGCCAAAAGCACACACATAATTAGATTTTTCTTAGTGTATGCAATGAAATAATTAGCATGATTATGTACAAAAATCTGCATTAGTCCATGGTTTGCACCATGGTACAATTGAAACTTCTTTCGAAAACGGGCCATTAAGTTTGATGTTTGATAATAATGGAAGTTCAAACGGGTTTCAACTGGTTTAAGTTAAATACGCAGTATCAAAGATTATGCAATGGGCTACATGCATAGGGCAGGTGGGGGAGGTCCATCCAGGTCTTGCCCCCCCCCCCTGCATTTCATCGCTTATGCAAATTTATTCATACATTTGCAAGAGATAAGACATTGACATTAAATCAAGAAATAAAGATTCGTAAGCCCGCATTCTGAACTTGGGTTTAAATTAAACCCTGGTTTAAAGTTGTGGTTTAACTATGGAGAGCCAATTGGAGCACAAATCCCTAACAGTACACATTCAATATATTACCCGGTAACTCATATGACATCCAAATCATTCATAATTGTCTGGAAATGATAACTGAAGTATTTTCCTTCATTATGAAAGCAAAGGAAACAAATAGTAAACATAAGAAATATACAATATAAACAGAATTTTTGAACTTTTGGCTCCCCATAATTTTAGCACGGAGTTACACCATGGTCTAAAAGTTAAACCTGACTTCAGAATAAATAAACAAATAAATAAAAGTTACATTTATATAGCGCATTATATTAACATTTCAATGCGCTTTACATTAACAAATTAATATACATGTATATAATACTTTACAAAAATCTGAGTTCAAAATAATTATATACATTACTATAGCATGTTCTGGTATTATTACATCAATTCAAATTTAATCTATTCATTTAAGTAGGGCTAAGGTGAAAATTTTACCCCCTATCATTGAATACACAAAAATTACTTAAATGTATGCGTCATAATAATAATGAAATTTAAATAACTTAAGTACCACATAATAAATATATTAAGAAATTATAGAAGAATTAAACAGAAATACGGGCCATAGTGTCAGTCCCTGCAGATTTTGTGGGTTTTGGGGCAAATCTCCTGTGAAAAGAATATGATATTCGATACAAAAATAATGATATTGGAAAAATATAATTGGTTTAGCACTTCTCTGATCTTCCATGCAACGATTGTTACTCACCCCGTGTCTTTTTCTGGTGAATGCTGACATATCAGAAGCTGTATTGTGTAACTCTTGAAAGAATCTCACCACATCCACCTATGCATACGGTAATGATAATACGAACAGAAGTAGAGATGCATGTAATGTAATGATGATATTCCACTGTGCTTTCTTAGTACCAGAATGACGTATATGCTTCTATCGTATATTGTGACCATTGATGTGAAATGAGAACCAGCCATGGCGTAATTTCCTTCAGCATGAAACTGATCCACAATGTGCTGCACTCAACCCAGGTGAGGTAAATGGGTACCGGCAGGAAGTAATTCCTTAAAAAGCTGTGTGCGCTATGAACGCCTAGCTTAGCCGGGTAATGTAGGAGTGCCTTGAGCACCTAACAAGGTGGATATGTGCACAATATAAATATACTATATTATATTATTATTATTCTACAGCGTCATCAGATTATGTGAGTGGAATAAGGCCTTATATGGACATGTTCAAGAATTTAGACAATACGTTACCACATTTGATCCTTTTTATTCGAAATTTGAAGAATAATATGATTAATGTATTCATATCTGACACTGAACATATGAGTAGAGCATTGCGGGCCAGTGAATTAGTCTTTGGACTTTGAAACAGAGGGTCGTGTGTTCAAATCCCAGTTCGAATCCCATGATTCCCTTCAGCAAGAAATTGATCCGCATTGTGCTGCACTCAACCCAGGTGAGGTACATGTAACTGGGTACCCACAGGAATTTATTCCTTGAAATGCTTCTGTGTCGTAAAAGGCTGCAGGCTAAAGCCAGGCCATTGCTACATGTATATTCTATTCAACTTACCAATTTCAGAGGCTGATGGACGTACAAAAGCCGGCAAAATATCTTCAAGAATCTTGCGCCCTCTTCTGTCTCGGGATTGCATAATGACCAGTGTTTGAGTACTTCTGTCGGCCTCTCTTGTTCCCCATTAACACCTTTAAAAGAGAACAATTCGTTTTGGGATGAGTTTAAATCACGCTTCATTTTCGGTAATCTGCAGTCCAACCATTAATCAACTTTTTCAATTCAATCTATAAATGCAAGTTTTATTTCACATCTCTCATTAAAAAGAATATTTATTTTTAAACAGCATTTACAATATAAATTAACATAGAATAGAAAACCACTCAGCATTTATATTATTAAACAGCAAAAAAAGGAAAACTACATAAGTTTGAAACATTCAAACATGGAACATGTTCTAAGGTGCTAGGTCAGTTACATGGTCAATTTAGCACAAGAAATGGTCACCAGTCAACACGTTTGTCCTTCAATTTATGACCAATTAAAACTCACCACATTCCATTGCTTGTTCTAAATCCAGCTCTTTGATAAGACCTTCTAGAAGCTTCTCAGGGTTGAGATTGGAAAGAAGCTCTAGTTTACTAAGCCTGAGTCCTGTATAAATGAAAAATATGATATAATAAAATAAATAATAATATAGGATTTGTATAGCGCACGTATTCACCTTGCTAGGTGCTCAAGGCACTCCTATATTACCCTAAAGCTAGTCTACCGATTCTGGTACGCACAGCTTTTTGAGGAATTACTTCCTGCCGGTACCCATTTACCTCACCTGGGTCAAGTGCAGCACAGTGTGGATAAATTTCTTGCTGAAGGAAAACACGCCATGGCTAGGATACGAACCCACGAAAGGTTCAAAAGGCTAGAGTCAGAACCACTAGACCACAATGCACCCACTATTCAACAACATTCAGAGACCAATTTGGGTATCGGTAGGAAACAACGGTCATTGTGGTTGGTTTAGCAAGTTTGCGCCTAACAGGCTGCTTGGAATGCTATGAATCCAGTGACCGGGTAATAATTGTGAAGCACTTTGATTGATAAAGCGCTGCATAAATGCCAATTATTATTATTATTATTATTATGGAGCATTGTGGCCCAGTGGATTAGTCTTCGGACTTTGAAACAGAGGGAAGTGGGTTCGAATCCCAGCCATGGCGTAATTTCCTTCAGCAAGAAACTGATCCACAATGTGCTGCACTCAACCCAGGTGAGGTAAATGGGTACCGGTAGGAAGTAATTCCTTAAGAAGCTGTGTGCGCTATGAACGCCTAGCTTAGCCGGGTAATATAGGAGCGCCTTGAGCACCTAACAAGGTGGATATGTGCGCAATATAACTATCCTATATTATTATTATTATTATTATAAATTTGATAGAAACTGGTTCCATTGGAGATAGATTGATCGCCAGTATGATCATAGATCTAGATCTGGTACAATTACATCAAAGGTGCTCATAAAGCTAGGTATAACTAGCATGTGTTAGGTGCTAAATAAGTTGGCTATAATAATGTACATTTAGCACAAGACAGGGTCACCATTGGTTCATAAAGTCATTCATAGCTTGCACTCCAAAATCATTATTTTTGCTAAAAAGGGTGAATACTAAAGTGACCAAAATACCATCTCAATTCTTTGCCCTTTACTACTAATTTTTACAGTCAATCTCCCAAGGAGATGAAGCAAATGTTGATTCGTTGGTAACAGATACATGTGTCTTGAAAGTGTCTGCAATTATTTGATTTCCTTTTCTTTCTGGTTGTTTTTTTTAATCAATATAGCTATATTCATATATATGTACAACAAACATCAAAGATAACGGTTTTTAAAATAACATGTAGACCCTTTGTACTGTTAAACTATGGCCAAAATTCTGAAATCCGGTTTTTCAGGGGAGGCCATGGTCTAACTCTGCGCTAAAATCATGGCAAGTTGAAACGTCATAATTTTGTCAACATTGTATGTTTTTTTATGACCACTGGGCTCTTTTATCATACTACAATGGTGGAGAAAACTGATTCAGATACTATTCCTAGACAAGTTATGAATGATCTGAGTAAGAGATGAGCTAATAGATCAAAATTGTACTGTTAATGATTTGTGTCACCATTGGCTATCCATAGTTAAACTACAACTTCAGTCCAGATTTTGAATAGAATCTGTGTTCAGAATATGGGCCTATGTGGGGGCGTTGTGGTCTAGTGGTGAAGAATCTTGTCTTTCAATCAGAGGGACGTAGGTTCGGATCCCAGCCATGGCATGTTTTCCTTCTGCAAGAAATTTATTCAAATTGTGCTGCACTCAATCCAGGTGAGGTGAATTGGTACCCGGCAGGATTGATTCCTTGAATGCACCAAGCACCTTTAGCAGATGGAGCTACAGCCGTGGTAATATATAGTGCGCCAGTGAATAGGCAACTACATAATCCGCGCCTCATAAATACTATATATAAGTATTATTATCATTATTAATAAGCATCACTCACCTGCTGGAATAACTGAGGTCATATCAAGAGCTTCCTTTATCTGAGATGACAGGGTCAAACCACCTGACGATTTGATCTCCCCCTAAGAAATAAGGACAAAAGAAAAATAACACAAAAGGATCATGAATGTACTGTATAATGAAAATGATTTATGTGTCATCATGAACCTGTGGATAAGTCTCCGAAATTTGAAACAGAGGATCGTGAGTTCAAATCCCAGCCATAGCATAACTTCATTCAGCAAGAAATCTCAAAATCATTTTTTTTTCTAGACAGATCAGAAAAAATGTAATATGGCAATGCTGGCAACCTTATATCGTGTAAACCTAATTCTTAATACCTATTGGTGACTATTTCTATGCAAATGAAGGTTGCTACTTATGCCATACCTCCAAAATCAAGCCTTTTCCTACATGAGTTGTCCTCAATTTTTTCATATTTTGAGGTAAGAGGTTTTAAAATCTCAGAGCCATTAGATTCTCAGAATTGTTAGAACTTACCCTTTCCAACTCATCTCTGTGTTCCTGTGTCTCATAGGAGTCTATCAGAAGAGGAGGATCGGGTCTTTAAGAATGGGTCCAATATATTTAGAAAATCCCAATGAAAATGACATATGATTTTTGTTATTGTTAAGGAATTACATGTACCCTTTTCAACTTTCTCTGTTCCTGTGCCTCATAGCTCAATATACTTAGAGCATCCCAAAGAAAAGGACATGATTTTTTGACTTGTAAGAACTCACCCTTTCCAACTTCTCTCTCTGTTCCCTTGTCTCATAGAAGTCCTTCAGAAGAGGAAGCATGGACTCGTTGAGAGCGGTGTCAGGAGTGGGATCGGGCCTTTCCTTGAACCTCTGCTGCAAATTGGCAACCTTCTCCATCAATCTTGGATGCTTGCACCTGTCCACACCCTGGTACAACGGACAGTGAAAAGCAAAAAAAGATGGGTGAGGTTTCCTTCATCGCAACTTGAGAAGGGGCCCGTTGCATAAATCTTATACCTGAGAAAACTCACGTTGTTTTTACCGGAGTTTTTGCACTGTCATAAAGTCAACGGCAGAAATCAGACTAACCTTAATTTTCAGTTTTTACCAGAGTTTTCTCAGGTAAAAAAGTTTTATGCAACAGGCCCAAGAAGTATGCATGTCTTAATGTAAGGAAGTTCTTCTTTTTGAATCGAGTAATAAGTTTTTGGAACAGTCTACGGTACTAGAAAATGTGGTTGGTTTCAACACCTGTAAATTCTTTGAAGAATTGGCTTGATAATTACTGGAAGGATATGATTTTTGAGTATGACTTAGAGTAATGGATTTTCTGTCTTGCAACATGCAACTACTTCCCAAATGCAACTAATTGAAACTGATAGTACGGAGCATACAGTTAATTTCCTTGGACCGATGAACAGGCTTAGTCCTCCAAGTATTGTTGGATAAAAGTATTAACATACAGTATAATTGAGTATAACTGATTTTTTTTATTTAAACAAAATGGATACAAATAATGTACGGCTCTGAATGAATCAGGTCAAATTAGCACAAAGACGTATAAAACTTTAGAATTGTCTGACACCACTACAGGGCAGCAGCAGAGTGGCTTTGAACAATTCCGAAGTACCTGAACTGATGCAAGAACAAGAGGCACGTGCTATTTCTTTTATAAAATAAAATCATGGATCCTTGTCGCTTGATAAAACAAGTGAAATCTAAATGTGTAAACATTAGTCTAGATTTACTACCAAACCAGGGCAGCACTGTTGATAAACTCCCTGATGTATTTTATGTCCCTTAAAACACAAGGATAGGTAAAACACATAATAATGAACGTCACTTGTATAGCACATATTACTCCGACAAGAGAGTCCCTATACACGTGCAGGCTGCACCACTTTGTTTAAATTTGTTAAGGTCAACATACCTGAGACAACGATACCAAAAGGGCTTCATTCTGGAAGACATTAGAATCTGCAAGAAGGTCAAGGTCGGTTTCAGATGCAACGGCGCCCTCTTCTGTCAGTTCCGAGTACAGCTTCTGAAGCTCCGTGGCAGCAGCCATCTTGTTTAGCTCAAAGTCCTGGAGGTGTTGAGTGGTGTTTGGCTGATCAGCTCTGGCGGCCATTGAAGCTTCTTGCATCTTGTGATAAATCAAATTAAAAAAAATCAAATAAAATGATATAAAGTCTTTAAACCAACTTCAACAGGCCGGGGTACAGACATCATGAACTAGGTAGATATTATGTATAATCCATTGTGTCGGTGCAGAAACTCCCTCAGCACCACACTGCCGCGCACCTCACTGGTGCAGAAAGAATCGCCCTTACGCAATGCCCTTATGCGCTTTAGTAAAGGCGGTTCTGCGTGCAGTGTGGTGCTAAGGGCATTCCTGCACCGACATGACAAATTCTTCTCGGCCAGCTAGTGCACATTTTTTATGGAACTGTTCTCAGTGTACTTGCTTAATCATACACAGAATCTGCATGGTCCCATAACTTTTTTTGCAAAATTGAGCCTATAAGATCAGGGCATTTCAAAGATAAATGGATAACTGCAGAGAAATCAATAATCTTCCAAACAGTATCAACTTTGCTATGGATAATACCATAGATTAGAGAGTTTCCGTATTTAAACTTTGGTATTCTGTATTAAAGCTTTTGTTTAGAAGGGCATTTTATCTTCACTCTTCAAAAAATTTGCAAGTAAGTTAAAAGAAAACATTTTTCTTGAAAAACTTCAGTGCTATCAGTTCCAGCAAAAGGTTTGCAGTGGACAATGAACATGAGTGTGCAAAAATAGATTCAAATGCATTCTGGGTGCATTTTGTAAACATTACGTGAATCCTGTGTTTAAAAAATACCCCACCAGCTTATAACACAGGAACCCCATTGCCCTGCGTGTTATGTCAATGGGAGGTCAGGTGGGGAATCTGAAACCCCAATTTCAGATTTTGGGAGAGCTTCAATTCTCTTGTTTAAACTGGGGTGGGGTTCATTTGACTGCTGATAAGGCCTTGCGTGTAAGTCAATGGGAACTCAAGTGGGGTATCGACACCCCATTTTCAGTTTTTGGGGAAAGTTGAGTTTTTCTCGTTTAAACTGGGTGTGGGTCGACTGCAGCTGCTGAAGAGCTGAACAAACACCGCGCTGGAAACCGCAACATCTCTCTCTCCCTCTGCCTGGCCGTATGAAGGTCACTTCTCCTTGGGGGGAAGGTGGATTATCTGGGAGAGTGTGTGGTTGTTTACTTAAGGATTACCATTCCTGCTGATATCGGGATGGGGGGGGGGGCAGTGAGAGAAGCTTGGAATTTGAAATTGGGGTGTCAGAGGAGATCTGTTTTTAAACACAAATTTTCGTAATGAATAAAACATGACTAGAGTCGAACTTGGAAGCCTGCTGAATATTCCCTAATTGAACAAAGCAGGCAAAGATATATACATGTACACCAATGTGCCACTAAATAGCCCTTCCGTCTCTTTTTATATTTAAATACCTGTAGTAACCAAATGCCAGTGGATGACCAGAAGCCGATCTGCGGAAGACTACCCAGTATTGACCAAACATGGATCGCATCGGCCGAGGTGATGGACGATAGGTTGGTTTCTTGGAGAATGTCACCTGATACAGAGCTGTAGATTCTACAAATCAATAGAGTACAAATAATGATTATGATCAAGATCATGAGGAACCATTATGGACCAAACCTGGACCAGATTGGCCGAGGAGATTGATGATAGGTTGATTTCTTGAATAATGTCACCTGATACAGAGCTGTAGATTCTACAAATCAATAGAGTACAAATAATGATTATGATCAAGATCATGATGAACCATTATGGACCAAACCTGGACCAGATTGGCCGAGGAGATTGATGATAGGTTCATTTCTTGAATAATGTCACCTGATACGGAACTGTAGATTCTACAAATCAAGTATAAATAATGATTATGATCATGAACCATTATGGACCAAACCTGGACCAGATTGGCCGAGGAGATTGATGATAGGTTGATTTCTTGAATAATGTCACCTGATACAGAGCTGTAGATTCTACAAATCAATACAGTACAAATAATGATTATGATCAAGATGATGATGAACCATTATGGACCAAACCTGGACCAGATTGGCCGAGGAGAATGATAGGTTGATTTCTTGAATAATGTCACCTGATACGGAGCTGTAGATTCTACAATTCAATACAATAGTAATACACATTCCGTGATATTCTGATAATAATAAAAACTATGTTTAACCTTAGACTTAAAAGAACTTTTAGTACATATTTCTATGAAATGTTAGGTTTCATTACTTCTTCCATATCCATGATAAAGATGAGATTCTGTACCACATAGTTCAAAAGTAACTTTCTACTCGTATCATCAAATTTCTCTCATTTCACGACACAGTTTTTTTTAATCATTTCTAGTGAGTTGACAGCTGGCATAAATGTATGGTCTATACAGTAAACTTTACTGAACAATGGATATAGGAATGGTACCCATTTCACAACTTACATTTTCGCCCAAACTTAGCATTCTATCAGCTATTTAAAGTGAGTTTATATAGGCAAAAAAATTATCATAAAAAAAATGAAAACTTTAGTATACAGTCTTGTTGTTTGCATCTAACTGTACTTATATCAGCAGAGAAACTGAAAAAAGGGAGGAAATAGAACTGAGTTACTCATTACCTAATGACTCTTTCTTGAGGGAAGACTGCTCCGATCACAAACCTCACAGCAAACCAGTCAGAGACAGAGGATGCATCAACATCTGAGAGATGAAACACTCCTACTTTCTCTTCTGTTAAAACACAAGGATAAGGGATAGGACTTGAATATTAAATGTACAGTCGTGATTGATATGCATTTACAGAAAACTAAAGCGTGGAAGCGCCGTGGTGCAGCGGTTCTGACTCTCGCCTGGTAATCAGAGGGTCGTGTGTTCGAATCCCACCACGGCCTAGTGTCCTTTGGCAAGGCGTCAATCCACAATTTGCCACTCTCCACCCAGGGGGGCGTTTCATGAAAGGACTTGTCGGACGTTTTCTCTGACAAGTCCCATTTTATCCGACAGTTACCATAGTAACAGTACCTCTAAGCCAATCAACATCAGAGAAAGATGTCAGATCTGACAACTTGTCGGATGAAAATGTTGATGAAACGCTTTCCTGGTGTTAAATGGGTACCCAGTAAGATGCGAAAGCCTATGTAGTATGCCTAGCAATGGAGTCTTGTTGGAATGCTCCCCAGGGAGTGGAGAAGGTGCATACATTGTATGTGGGCATGCAAGGATGGAGGTGCCGTGGCCGAGTGGTCTAAGGCGCCTGGCTATACATGGGAAGTCCGGAGTTCGATCCCCGGCCGCGGCACCTATGCCCGTGAGCAAGGTATTTAATCTACAATCCTCTTTTATCCTGCTTTGAAATAAATGGAAATGCTATATGCATTATTCGTAACTAGATGTGCACTTTAAAAAAAAAAAAAAAAAAAAAAAAAAAAGGATCCCATGACCGGGGTAAAAATATATCTGTAAAGCGCTTAGAGACGTCGTTCTGATGTGTTAAGCGCTATATAAATTTGGAATATCATTATTTCCAGTACATCCTCATTACTAACATTTCAAGATATCTGTGTTGTGAGTCCAACCCAGTGAGTGAACGTCTGCTAACACTAAAGCTATGTATAATGTAATGCCAATACCATTTTATCATTCAGTTAACAATGCACACTCGATTAAAAATGGCATCACTGAATTTATTTTAGAATGCTTGAATGAAAGGTTTGAATGATGTACAAGATTTAGTCTATACATGCACTTTCTTTCATCTAACCTACCATACACACAGCTTTGAGTAAAATAATCTAGTTATAAAATAATCATTTACTGAAACAATATCGATTTTGAACAATACCTCCAGCATTTGAAACAGAATGTACCGAGCCATCCTCTGAGATAAGAAACACCATGCCAGTCCTCGCTTCCATCGTCATGGAAACCAATTTACCATAAGAATTTTTAGCCACCTGCAAATATCAAAAAGAATGAGAAAATAACATAAGGAATTGAAATATGTTAACAATTGTCAGAATATTTAACAATATGGTCTCAACAAGACAAATGGCCTAATTCATATATTACTATTATTTATTATAACATTATGGCACACAAAATAAACGGCTGACATATGTTTATCTTAAAATGGAGAGGGTGGACAGAGCACAAGTTCCGATACAGAATGTAAACCAATGGCATCGCCTTCGTAGATATGTACGCAATACATGCACATCACATGACCTATAAGGATTAATACAGACCTCTGTAGTATGAGTTTGAAGTTTATCACTCAAACCCCCACCCCCCCCCCTCATGATTGCATATCATGTTCAATCCAACTCTTCATTTTTCTTTTATATTCTATTTTGTAGGAATTAATTCCTTAATATTACAAAATGTTATTAAAGATATCCTACCTCGCTCCATATGTGAATAAGGCTGTCTGCGTTGTCACTGAAATCTACAGGAAAATTCTTGTACCTCTCTACACACCCCTCTCCAAGAATGGAAGATTCCAGCACAGGTGACCTGTCTGTAGAGTTGAAATGGAGTCTGAAATACATTCCAGCTGGACAGGGTTGGCTGAAAAATAAACGGGGGAGGCATGTTTGGAGGGGATAAAAATCAATGAGCAAATAGTTTAAATATGGATGAAATTAATGGTAATAGCAGCAGGGGGATTGTTACATTAAACCGTGATAGTGTAACCCTTACTTTAAAATTTACTATAATTTTTATGGAAACTTTTAATATTTTGATTCGCTGTTGAAATATTGATGAAAGATGACATCAATTGGAGGCAAATTGTGTAAGTTAATAGTTATCTTGTATGCAAAGTTATTATTATTATCATTATTATTATTACTTTTAGTATCAGATTGATCAGGTATTCATATCAGTGCCATACAAATTAATGGTTCATGGGTATGCGCCAACACTCCGCTTTTCCCCCTAACTTGGGAAAAGCAAACCACCAAAAAAGAAAATGGTTGCCATTCCTGGATTTGTAAACCTTTTTTTTCACTATTTAAATTTTCTAGGAGGCGAATGTTGATAGACGCGAACCAATCTGTTGGCAAAGAGACACCATCCCCCACCCCCAGGGGAAAGTTTGCATAAGTTTGTATGTACCTTGGAAGGACTGTAATGTGTTCTCCATTGTTGTTTGCTGTTAGTTGTAGCTCAGACTGGCAACCAGAGAGAAGCAATACAGGTGACTTGATGCCTTTGCAATCTAGAATACAAATATATCAGTCATATTCAATTATCAAAACATGCCAGTCAATCATTGAACATTCTACATTATCATGCATTCATATTTTCTATCCTTCATACAAGAAACGGAAAATAATCATGGAGCTGTATTCAATTCAGTTTTAGTGTGAGGTAAATTTTTATTTTTGAAATATAAATGTATAGGCCTTTATGACCAACATAAAAAAAATGTAATGTCACATTCAAACACAAGGAGCTACATGTACATGTAATCATATTGCTGTGGAGGGAATGCATGCTTTTGACTTTATTTCTCATTTTATATTGATTTTTTTTTTTTTGGGGGGGGGGTTGGAGGCCCCATTGAATGTCTTTATCCATCAAAGGTAAACACTGACTAAATAAGCAACAATAAAATGGATAATCAAGACCTATTTAATCTGTTAAATTACCACACACAGAAGGAACCAAAGTTCAAAATTATATCACAGATATGAGAGAATGCATGTTTTTGAGTATTTATTTCTTACTTTAAAATGATTTTTTTTTTTTGTGGGGGGGGGTGGGGAAGTAAAGACACCATTAATACTAAGAGTATTAAATTAACATGATCTACACAGCTTTGTCTACTCTCGGTTTGGTCTCATACCACATAGATTATTTTGAACAGCCAGTTTGTCTACAAACCATTATTCAATTCATGGTCTTTATTGATAATCAAAAATGTTATCAATCACACATGAAAAACAACAGGAGCTGGAAAAATCATGTTCACACGTTGGTGTTGGCACAATTAAATGCATAGTAAAAACCATAGTAAAATGCATTAAAAAGGCTATACATTTAAAAGTTAATACAATTTAGATAAAGCATAAAAAGCAATGAATGAATGAATGTAACATGATAATGGCAGACTTGAAGGAGAGGAGACTGGCTCTTATTTACATGACAAAAATAATTGTATGGTGGGGTGAGGGACTAAACCCATATTAGACTATATGGGAATTAGACCAAGCAAAAATAAACCATACTAACTGGGTTCCAACTCCGCACTGAGCAGACATTGCTCGACGGCACTCCCAGAAGACGTGGCCTCCTTCCGCTCCTCCACCCAGACAACCACCCTCTTGCCTTGAGTAAAACAACAGATGGCGCCCTTCACGCATGCATCATTGGCTGTGCCCAGGTTGAACTGTTCTCTCTTGCGCCATGGCTGAGAGTTGCTGTCCGCTGGTTGGACGTGCTCGTAGACCTTGACAAGGCCGTTCTTATAGAACTGCATATCGATATCAAAATGAAAGCATTACAACAGGTCACTATTTAATTTGAAATTGATTCAGTGTTCTTTCTGTAAGGTAGAAGAAACATTCATACATTTGTTCTCTGAATATCTAATAACTTCAATGTTTAAAACAAAGTTGCACAATACACTGTAGGATCGAGAGAAGTCTCAATATTCGCAAACACATTAATTAGATATAGTGTTCAACTGCATTCTAAATGCTGAAGAGCTCATCTACATGTATTCATGTACATGTAGGTCTAATCCCTAATGACACATCCCTCAGAGTGATACAACAGACCAATCCTGTAGGAGTGAACTGTACAACCTTATAAAGTGTATCATAGCCCCTTCTGCAGTAAACTGCACTTTCACTCCAAAAAGAGGTACAAGTAACATCCACTCTCAAAAGATGCATATCTCACTCCAAAAGGACTGAGATCATTTCATTCCAAAAGCAGTGTTATTACGGAACAGATTAGCTCTTTTGCATTGACGAGAGTGGAGATGATTCATTAAATTTGTGTACTTTGAATGCTATCCATTTAGTTGCTCATTGTATTTTCAACAAAATTAGAAATGAAATGATATATTTAAATTATTTACTCACAACTAAAATGACATCATGCGTATCCTGGACGAAACAAATCTTGATTACCGGTGAGACCTTGGCCAAGATCGTAAACTGCTTTATGCGATTAGAAGACTTCAGCTGGAGAAAGGAATGCATAAAAATGTACTCATAAACATGAAAATGCACATGAATAAACAGAGAATACATTGACCAAAATTAGATGGGGGGGGGGGAGGTGCAGGCCTGAGCATCCCCCACCCTCGGCTATAAACACCAAAACACCAAATTTTCAAACCTAGTTAAGCAAGTTTTGTAAGCAGTTGGTTGATTCACAATTATAAACGAATGAAGTGTTGTCCATGCATGCATTTGTACAAAGAAAAAGAAAATAACAAATAAGTAGACACTATAATCAAAATATAAGTATGTATCCTTTTTATCATGACACTGAGGGAAAGTGAATTCGGCCTTGATCACACCCCTGCATTTGAGATAAATTATAATAATCAAATTGATGAGCATCCTTTGATTTTTATTAACCCAGATTCCAAAATATACATTTAGTCTGAAAATAGTTTTTGCAATAATAAGGAAGTGAGGAGCATGAGAATTAAGGGTGAATTTAATTTGGCAAAGATAAATCATTTAATGCCAGAAATATTGCATTTTGAATATACATGGCAAACCAAACAGAAAAAGAATTAAAGAAACACATTATGATAGAATCCATATCGAAATACAGCACATAAAAAAAAATTTCTAAACAGTGTACATTCATACCTGATATGCTCTTACGAGTGTCCCTCCGTCTAAGGAGATGAAAAGATGTCCTGGACACCCCCATACAGAATGGATCGTCCTCTTCAGCAAACCCTCTCTTGTGAATATTGCTTGTAAGTCCTGCATATTGTTTAATACAATTAAGAGTTCAGGTGTTGCATGAGAGTAATGGCAGGATAGTTTTAGAAGCATTATTTTATCTGGGTCTGATAAGAATAATTAATGAATGAAGCTGGCTCAGCCATCATGGAGATGTGTAATCTTTAGAGTCTGTATTTCATCAAAAAATATTTAATTTATTAATTGTATATATTGATCAAGGGAGTTTTAGATATGATGGAGGTGATGATGACGTTGGTGACAATAATGATGACGACGATGATGGTGGTAGTTGTGAATGTGATGATAATGATATCATCATGATCAATAGTGATGATGATAATGATGATGGTGATGATGATGACAATCTTGATGATGGAGGTGGTGATAATGATGATGGTGATGATGGTGTAGATGCATGGTGGTACAGATGATGATGGTGATGATGGTGATGATGATGGTGATGATGATAGTGATAATGATGATGGTGATGATGATAGTGATAATGATGATGGTGATAGTGATGATGATGGTGATGATGATGATAGTGATGATAGTGATGATGATGATGGTGATGATGATGATGGTGATGATGATGATAGTGATGATGGTGATGATGATGATAATGGTGATGATAGTGATGATGGTGATGATGATAGTGATGGTGATGATGATAGTGATGATGATGATGATGATGGTGATGATGATGATAATGATAGTGATGATGATGATAGTGATGATGATAATAGTGATGATGGTGATGATGATGATGATGATGATAGTGATGATGATGATGATGATAGTGGTGGTGGTGGTGATGATGATGATGGTGGTGGTGATGATGATGATGATGGTGGTGATGATGATGGTGATGATGATGAAGATGATGATGGTGGTGGTGATGATGATGAAGATGATGATGGTGGTGGTGATGATGATGGTGATGATGATGGTGGTGGTGGTGGTGATGATGATGATGGTGATGATGATGGTGGTGGTGGTGATGATGATGGGGATGATGATGATGATGATGATGATGGTGGTGGTGATGATGATGATGGTGGTGATGGAGATGATGATAGTGATGATGATGATGGTGGTGGTGATGATGATAGTGGTGGTTGTGTTGTGATGATGATGGTGGTTGTGATGATAGTAATGATGATGATAGTGGTTGTTGTGGTCACTGGTGGCGACAATGACAATGATGTTGATTACGGTGACATTCTTAATTTAACAAGAATAATTCACTGCGAAGAGATGGGTGAGCAAAGTGTACAACCAAGACACAAACAACAAAAGAGAAAAAAAAGCAAAGGAAAGGACAAAGGATGACATATGGTATTATTTGTTGATTAATGTATCTTTAAAAATCTATCACATTTTTATTTCAAAAAGGAAGTTTTCACTTGCTTGCTTTGCTCATTCAGTTTCTCAGGTATCTTTCAGCACATGCTATGGTGTGCCTCGTAAATATAGGTCTTTATATTTTTTGAGTAAAAATGAGACAAAGTACATGTACATACATTGGTCACAAAGGCACTTTTCTTCAAAGTGACATTTAACATTTCACTAAAGCTCTTTTACATGGGCCTTGAGTTTAAGGCATGGTCACACCAGCCGAGTGTTGTTGGAGCGGTCGTGAAGCGGAGAGAAAAAAATCATCACCGCTCGCTACCGTTTACCATTTTCGATTTCGATTGTTGTTTTTTTGTTTTAGATTTTTTCCCTAATTTTGAGAGCGAAATTCGACCCTTTCCCTACCGCTCCAACAACGCTCGGCCGGCGTGACCATGCCTTTACATTGATGGTCTTGTGAAAATGCCTAGAATGGTTTCTTTTGTTTTGAGGAGAAGGGGGGGCATCGCAAACCTCACTCTCCCTTCCACGTTTTGTCAACTTTAAGAAGTTGTGCATAACTTTGTGTTATTGAAGAACAATGTATTGTGCACTTCTTCTTAAAGGCATTCCTGCACCTGCTTTTACCCCCCCCCCCGTCTTTCTTTGTCTATCTGTCTCTCTCTCTCCATCGATCCCTCCTGTACAGATCTCTAATACATCATGCATTTAAGCATGATTCACCAATTTTGTGCAATAAGCCAATGAGAGATACATCATATGAATTGTGTCGATATCATGACTGACTTAGGAAGGGGGGGGGCTCAGAAAAAAAGTATGTTTTTATGCCACTTTTAGACACAATTATTCAGTCCTAAATTTCAAATCTTAAAAAAATTCATGGTTTCAGCAGCACCCAGACATTACCATTCAACAAACACTCAAAATTGCTCCACATGTATATCAAATCAATTACACCTCTGCCTCACACCCTTATTCCACACTTGAACAGAGATAAATAGACTTATAAAAAAAAAACTGAATTTTTTTTTTTTTTTTTAATTAGTTTTTTATTATCATACATACATGTATGATGTGCACAGCAGCATTAACAGCATATGCAGCAACATTTGTTAAAACATGCCATTTGTGGTAATTCTGGATCTATCAGAAGCAGGGAGTCATCACTGCATGAATTAAGGAAATCAAATTCAACCTGTATAGACAAGTTTATTTTGTCCTCATCTATAAAGTAAAAAGATTAATTGGTAATTAAAAAACAGTACAAGAAAAAAGTGAGTTCTCACTTCAAACATGTATGTATTCAATAGCCATATTGAGTTTTTGGAAACAAATTACCATCAATCAATCACTTGAATACCTGCAGATTCTACTATTGCCTATTAAAAACAAAGCAAAATATTCTCTTCCCTACAACTCAAACCTACATGTGCTTATTAAAAAATATGTGAAATCATTATCAAAGCCCTCCTGCTTGTTAGTTCCCCTCTGACCCCCCCCCCCCCTGACATGGAAAAGTGAGTAAACAGCCTTAAAAAAAGAAAACCCCTCACCTCAAAAAAAAAAGAAATTGTTTTATACAACTAAAGCTATACATAAATAAAAACATACTTTGAATGTGATCAGCTAAGAATGTGATTCATCCCAGAAAATAGTAACTGCACATAATTGGGCACATAAGAAAATGTCACTTGGAATAAATACATCGCAAGAAATAGCTCAGACTATAAATGGCCCCCCTCCAATTTCACGGGCAAAATCGCCCAAGCCCCAGGGTGATTTCTCTTTTCCTCCTGGAGTTGAATGTACAATAATAGGAGGGTCTGGCAATGGATAAAAGTACATGTAATACATGTAATTGGTATATTGGCATCCCCGAAGCATAACTACCATGTCATTTAAATAAATTGCACATTTTATAATACAGAGAACCTAAAACGTACATGTACGTGACTACATGTACATGTATATTTAAAAAAAAACATTTGCCACAGAATGTAGAGACTAATGTACGGAGACGTTCGAGAAATTCAATACAAGAACCAAAAGGTAGGTATCATACTGCAATTTTTTTTTTTTACGTACAGTAAAGACTAAAGAGTACACATGAATGCTACATAAAATGTGTCACAGAGAGGTCAACTGTTTGATTATGGAATGATAAACAATGCGCAGTACAGTGTATAGTCCATGCTCTACTGTCACAAAAGTCAAGCAATTTTACGGAGAAAACGTCTGCGACAATTGAGCAAATGCTGTTGCCAATTTTCTTTTTAGATGCAATAGAATTATGTCTGTACACAAGTACAGTATTTCAGTAATTCTGGAAATAACATCACACTTTAATATCTCATTCCATCAACACCTAGGCCCTGTTACATAAAAGCTACTTATGTTAGTATTAATAAGCCATCCAATGGTACATGTAACTTTACATTTTGAAGTTTCGCTTAATTTCACAAAACAAGTTTTATGCACATCCTGGTCGATATGCAAATTGGCAAACTGATGACATCATCCACTCACTATTTCTTTTGTATTAAATCTGAAATATTCTAATTTTCTCCTCCTTTTCAAGTGAAACAAAGTTTTATTACTCCCTGAACATGTGGAATTACCATTATTTTAAGTTTGTGGTTGAGTTAAGTTGATCTTGTCAAATCTGTAAAAATTGAAATATTGTATTATTCAAACAATAAAAAACAAAAGAAATAGTGAGTGATGGACATCATCAACTCTCTCATTTGCATATTGCTGAGTTGTGTGCTGAACTGTTTTATGAAAAATAAGTGAAACTTTAAAATGTCATAAAGTTTATTTTACATCCGATTTTGATGAAATTTGCAGCATTATGTTTGCTTGATTTTTCTCTTTCGATTCAAATGAACAATTTTCTGGGGTGGACTTGACCTCTAATAGTTGGCAGCTGTGTAATCATTTGTTGATATTCTCCTATTGCTTCTCCTATCAACATTCTCTTTTATTTACAAAACTAACCCAATGCAAGAATTTGTATCTGACGTTCCACGGCCCGTACCATAAAGCTTAGCGATGGATCAAGGGGCTAATTTCTATAACTGATTGCACAAATCATTATGTACAAGTACATGTACATGTATGTATGACTAGTCATTAAAATCGGCCCTACATGTAAGTTTCAATCACTAAACATCTCTATATTATTGGGGGAGCCCCTGTAGTCATCTACAAATACTTCATGAAGGATTCTGGTAGTAGCAAACCATCCCCAAGCAGAGCTTCTTTGCTCTGGTGCATCGTCACCCCTTGGGAACCTAGGCTTGTTATCCAGGACTCGTAGTTGTGAAGGAAGAGATCTGCCTGAAGGCATTTGATGGTGTCCTTTGGAATGTCCGGAGGTAGAAGGGCAAAGACACAACCCCCTCCGCCAGCTCCGGTCAGCTTGGCATGCATGTCGTATGCTGCAGCGGAGCGGCATATGTTGTTGATGGCCGGATGCGACACTCCAAGTATGTCCAACAGCTGTTGGTTGATGTCCACAAGCGTTTCAAGGGTCTTGAAGGCAGTGCCCTTGTCCAAGGATTTGTCCGTCTTTAGCGCTTGCAGAGTTCGCTTACATTCCTGCGATATCTCCTCTATGGAATCTAGGATGGGAGCGTATATCTTTGGGTATCTGTCATGACGTCTCCGCACACCTGCAACAAGTTCCTTTGTGCTTCTAGGAACACAGGTGTTGACTAAGAGGATAGACAGCTCTGGCATATTCTCAAGAGGGGTAATGACCTTCTGCTTGTACTCTATAGCACCACCATGAACACTTATCGAGTTATCAATCCCAGAAGGATTCCCATGAATTACACGCTCCCCTTCATAAGCCCATGTATTGATCAAGTCCATGTCTTCTTTGGACCATCCCAAATGATCGTCGGATGAAGATTTGGCGCCGACAGCTTTGGCCCAGGTCAGCAACCCTGCAGCAAGACAGACAGAAAAGGCAGCAGACGATCCCAGCCCTGCACTTGGAGGAAGGGCAGATGACACCAGAATGTCCAGGATTGGAAGCTTTCCATTCCTACCAGCAATGCAGAGGTACAAGAACAAAAATGCCATCACAGCCAAGCGTTTTGTGGTCTCTGTATCACCATAACCAAGGTACAACCTCAATCGCTGCATGATCTCTGTGCTCGGTTTGACCTCCCTGACATCACTACAAAGCAGATCCTGGAATTTCTCCTGCAATTCCTGGACATTCCAGGATCTTTCAAGATCGATATCTGGAAGATTGACGTGGAGCTGTCCAGATTCTTGCTCTTTCAGACGAAGGTACGACCGGAGATTGAGGCCTGCTGCCAGGGCCGTCTTCCCAAGGACAACAGCGTGTTCACCATGCAGGATGATCTTTCCAGGCGCTGAGACGATGATGGAGTCAGATTTTGCTGTGGAATTATCGGCAAGTTTGGCTGTCATCTTGTTTTTTTAAGTGCACATCTATAAGGAATGCTGAGAAGAGATGAAAATCAGAGAGAAGAAATACCTAGTCACTAAAGATTTATTCTTCAGGCATTGACTTTCAAATATGTCACATCCCCAAATTTCAAACATATCTTTTCTGACATGATATATAGAAGGCTCCATTAATGAACACACATGACTACTCAATTTCTCATATTGCCCCCCCCCCCCCACCCATTCAATTTCAATAGGCAAAAAGATGATTTAATTTACCAGTTCTTAAGTTGATTTTAATAATAGTGGGGGCGCCACTGTGTCAATGATTGCAAATTTGAAAATAATTCTGATTTTCATTTTTCACAGCATTCAGACAATATAGATATACTGTACACACATATTGGGATGAAGAAACCTTAATAAATCTGATCTACATGTAGAATGGATATAAATATTTGAGAGTACTAAAAATAAATAAAATCATCCACTTCTAATGTTCCAGTCTCTATGTTCAGGTACTCATGGTTGACAAATGTTGTATTTTGTAGATGTGCATGCTAAGTTTATTAATTTACAAACTAGATTATCTGTAGATTACTGAAACAAAGTAAAACAAAAAAAGGTATTAAAAGAAGTATTGTTTCAAACTTAAAGCCTGTGTATAGCTTTGGTAAAGAGTCAATAATGTGATTGATAATCGAATATCATCTAATATGACAGTCTTACTGAAGCGTAGAGACCGTTAGATATTTTTCCAACTGCACTTCTCTGAGAAAATTTCAAATATTAAAATCTTGGATATATAGCGCCCTCTCTCGGCGATGCTTGTTTTAAATTTAAAAAATGGGCATTCAATCACTTACATGTATCTTATAAATTTAGTGATTAGATATCCAAAAGTTACAAAGAACATATCTTGAAAGTTTCAGCCCATTCCATGATTTGGAATAGGATTTAATTGAAAGACAAAAACACACAGATATTTTAATTTGATCGGGTGACCCGATCAAGTTAAATTTCCATGTAAAATCGCAAAATTTATCCTGTAAAACACATTTTCATTTCATATCCTCCACATCATAACTGTTATAGGGCATATCCATTCATATTAGCTAGCAATGAATTGGAATAGTGATAGGTGCATTTTGGTGGATTTACCAAAACTATACACAAGCTTTAAAAATTAAATAGGTCATTCAAAAAGGAAAGAGACATGTATACCGGTACTTTTTACAGTTTTTAATGTCACAAAAGATCCTTCTCTTTCTATGATAACTTACGGGTACAAACTGAAATGCATTGTGCAGGCATGGGGCACCAATTGTCTGTTTTTAAATGTTGAGTGACAGACTGTGCTATTTCATAAAACATTGTTACCCTATTTTTTCACTTTGATGTTGGGACAATCTTGTTTTAACTTACATTGAAATAAGGGTGCAATATGGTCTAAAAAAAAATCATGGCAAAGTGCTGTAGACAGATGCTGGGAGAATTTGAATAGGATATTTCATAATCATGACAAGATCTTGAAAGTTGGACAGCTGAGTTATAGATATTCAGTTGTTCTATAGATTTTGACTACCAATCATATTTCATGAATAAAAAAGGACATCTTTTTTAATTAAGAATGGTTTAAAAAATGGACACCTTTTTTAATCAAAACTGATTTTAATAGAAAAAAGTTTTGTTCTCATTTTTTTTTAATGGACACCATTTTCTTAAATTAAAATGGTTTTAATTAAAAAAGAATGGATACCTTGTAATCAAGATATTTGTTCATTTTGCTGACCATTGTAATAATACTTAAGTGAAAATGCTCAATCTCAATTCCAATTATTTATCATGATTTATAGGTAAGCATAAATTGGCCTCTGGAAAACTTTAATGTATGGTTACTTAGACACCACAATTTGTGTACAATCATCATCTTGGACTTGGCATTGATCATTATGTTGACACTGTCATGTCACTGACAATAATGTCAATTATGTCAATGACAATGTCTTGTCACTGAACTCTGAAGTTGTCTTGACTCGAGTCGTCCTCTCAACTTCCTCAAGACTCGGTCTCGCCAGCGCAGCTGGCCCCGGGAGTGTCCATGAACATGTCGATCAATCACATTCCAAACATACCAAGCCAGAACAAGAACCAAGGCCAAGACATTGTCTCAAGACTAAACACATCACACTACCGACTACAACAGTACGAGTGCTGAGCGATGATGAGCCCGGGCCCGCCCGATTTGTGATGATGGAGCCGCGACGCGCTGTGCACATCGTCATACATGTAGCTCACTCACCCGCCAGTCAAGATAACGGAGAGTCAAACAATCACCTGGCCCTGGCGGGCGGGAGGCGAAGTCCGCCGCACACCGCTAAAAGTATTTCTCCATCGCAGGACCCGGCGCGACTAACAACCGAAAACAATATTTTACAACAGAAATATCACTTCTACATCGCACATACCTCTTTATGATTGAGTGGAATGCAGTCTAAAATATGTTGCGCTCTGAAAACAGGTTCAGTGGCCATTAGAAAGAAGAAAAACTACTTTACGAAGACGGAGAAATCAAGTTCATTCCACCTCTAAAATTCTTCCGTCGGTAGATCTACGGTAGTCTTACCCCAAAGAAAACAATATTCACATCCTTATTTATCTGCATCGCGCAGAGGCCAAATAGAACTAAAAATAAGTCAGTTGTACATAAATAACAAAAAATACTATAGAATTGGAATCATATGAGTGAAAGATGGATTTTAGTCAAAACAACGAATAAAAAAATTAGATTAGTCTGAATTATTGATAGAAATCTGTCGACTGATGATCGACCGATATCTCGGTGAGAAATGGGCGGGGCAACATCACTGAACTATAAATATCATTTGCAAAATCCACTCACAAGATTAGATACTGTGGCTATATGCAAGGAAAATCTTTGCTATGACCAACAATATACCTATATCATAACATCTTCAAATAGCAGAATTCCTGAATGAGAATGAAACCCGCCCAATTTAACCCAATTCTCACATAAGCCCCGAAAAGGATTGGCATTTTTGTATTCAATATAATTCAACTCTGTGTTGAAATTATAATCGCAACAATTGTAAAACTACCAGCTAGCGTTTCTGTTGGCTATATCAGCTAATCTCAACCCCCGGGGGGCCACTTACATTGACGAGTGGATACCATGCGCGACCAAAAAAGCACGTAAAAAGGATGTCTTTTTCACGATAGGGCACGTTACGTACGTAACGTGATAAGGGTGTCAAAAACACAAAAATAATGAAAAAAGGGTATCTATTTCGCTAGGAAAATTACGTGTTTAGGGTCGAATTTGCGGGGATGATAAAACAAAATTAAAATGTTTTATAAAGGATGTCCTTTTTGCCCATAAAAAAACACTACGTGTTTAGGGTCCGATTTGCGCGAGGTGTAGAAGGTGGGGTCGTACTAACCCAAATAAGGTTAAGTCGACGATCAACCGAAGGACCCGTAATAATAAAACATTCCTGTACTTGTTTAGGGGTTCATTTCAGGGAATATTTGCCAAGAGTATCGTTTTGATTCCAATACTTGTTAAGGGTAGGGTTTCACACGCCAATACTTGTTAAGGGGTGCATTTTCAGAATATGGAAATTACGTGTTTAGGGTGCTTTTCGAGACCCCATGGTCGCGCATGGTATCCACTCGTGAATGGAAGTGGCCCCCCCGGGTCTCAACCCCTGCATAATTTACCTCTTACCGTAGGAAGAAAAGGGGGGAAAATAGTGATGTCGATCCTTTCATCCCATACCCCCCCCCCTCCTTATGGTTAATTTATCTTTTTGAGGGCTGCAATTTGAACAAAATCATAATTTGATGGTTATGGTAAGTGGGGACTAGCCCCCCCCCCCATTCCATGACCTCTGCTTTGCCTCACTCTCCCCACTCTCCCCCCCCCCCTTTCCTTCCATCAAAAAAGGATGCCACTTTTGAGACGGAAGTCTGAATTTGGACCCTACCAACTAATTCTCAGCCACAGAAATTTGACATTTTTGTGTGTGTATGAAATGGTTCACTCAAGATGTTTTTCAGACTTTTTTTAAATCAATTCTAAGTGGCATCGCTCCATAGCAGGGGCCGCAGGGGGGGGGCACTTTTTTCCAAAACCGTGTACAAAAATGTAAAAATGACCATATGATTGTGATTTTTTAGCATGGTCAGCCCCCCCTCTCCACTTTTGGCTCAGCCCCCCCCCCCCCACTCTGAAAACCGTTCCACGGCCCCTCCATAGACATACCAGAGCCACTACCCGAGTCTTTAAGGCTAAGACTTTGTCAAGCCCAGGGAAGGTGGGGGGGGGGGATTTCACAAACAACTTGTTATTCCTAAGACCCATTTCACAATAAGCCAATTCCGAGCCTCAATTTTACAATTTGCCTGTGGAACATACACATCACAGTTATGATAGTGTGGAGTACCCCCCCCTCCCTTGTCCACCATAGGACTATATTTCTTTGGCTTAATCAAGTACTACATGGACATGTATATACCCATGCATTCTGAACAACTTTACTACTAAATAAAAGATACAACAGACAAGTAGGTATTGATCACACCAATCATAAATCTCTGATTTTTATTCAATTTCATTTTCAAAAAGCAATTAAGATCACAAAAATACCATAATTTGTGCCTACAGGAATAACATGGATAACAAACGTAGTCTCATCTTCAGACCTTACCAATACTGCTCAAAAATCAGTATAATGATAAGTTGAAGAGTCATTGTATTTAGGACCACAGAAATTTCAAGACGACTTGTGCACAAGACTCAAACGACGTGTACATAGGATCACAATATCATTATCAAGGCTGTAGGTAATTAACCTGTGCAGTAAAAACATCTCCAATAGGAAAATATACAGTAAAGATTTGTTCACAGTTCCTCAAAAATAATTTAAGATTGTACTGTTACTTGTGAAAACATTGACACCTTAAACCTCAATGAGCATATCAGAAAATTTCTTATTTCATTTAGGAGCTATAAATACCCCCTTCTTTTCCAGTGTTTAGAGTCAATAGTTGAATTTCTCAATACCAAAATCTTATCTCATAATTATGGAAAATAAACTTACCCAAAAGAGCATTTCAGTGTTTGAGAAAGGACAGCAAACATGTCAGATTAATTAATCTACTTACCTCCCTAAATGTGTATGTTTTGCAGTAATTACTTATAATCAAGCTATCCCTCAAAAATGTATATTTGGTTTTGTAAGCCGGCCTAGCCGGGATTTGCAAGAAATTATCCAGAGCATTGTCTTACAAAGAGTTACGACTGATCCAATCAACATCAACTACATGGAAATCCATCAATGTCATAGTATTTTTTCTTCAGGAAACTTGCACAATGTTCTTTGTAAACAAAGAGCAGCACACTGAATCTTCAAGAAAACTATGAATGTATATCGGATGCTGCATCCGGGTGTATCTAAAACAGAGTTGCCAATCTGAAAAGGAACATTTCAGTATTTTTGGAGCTGGAAATCAGTATTTCGGTCAGGAAATCAATATTTAAAAAAATACCATAGGACAACACATACATCTGAAAGTTTAGAAATCAGTATTTTACATGAAACTATCAGTATTCTATTCACTTTTCAGTACTAAATACTGAAAATCAGCACTACTTGTCAGCTCTGATATTGTATCTAAAACATTGTGAACAAATATGCATTTTATATTTTGATGTTGCTGGCTTTCCATAGTTGTGGTTGAATGGAACAATAGTAACTCTTTGTAAGACCCCCTGGCCTGTATTCTGAAGTCGGGTTTAATTAACTTAAACTCAGATTTAAAGTTGTAGTTTAAGTATGGGAAGCCAGAAGTATCAAAATTTGTATCAAGTTGTGTGTTTATGTTTACTGTGCTCTTTCCTGATTCATCGATGGTGAAGACAATCATCCATTTATACTTCCTAGACAATTATGAATGATTTGAGAGCCAAATGAGCTGAAGTATAATATCTCTACTGTAAGTCATTTATGTAACAATTGGCTTCCCATACTTAAACCGCAACTTTAAACCTGAGTTTAAGTTAAACCCGACTTCAGAATACGGGCCCCTGTGTTACATCTACAGATATAAAGAGAAATTAAATTCAATCAGGCAGTCAATCTCATAATCAAGTGTGTATATAAACAGTGCATCTTACCCGCTATATATATCAAGTACGACTTTAAACATAAACACAATTTTCTGTTCATCTACATTTCCATTTCAAGAAAGCAAAAATTACACATACAAAACAAACAAAAAATGTCAATCAAGTCATATTCTTACTTTTTTCATCAGCGTCATAATTCAACAGTCCTTGGCCACAGTGACTGCTCTCAGCCGATTCCAATAAATATCTTGTTTTTAGTAATCAATCAAATCAAATTTACCGATAAAGTTACTAACAAAACACACGAAGTACACACTAAGAGACAGCGTACTGAAGAGAACTAGAACATTACTTACCACTTGCAATTATTTAACATCAGACTAGCAATAGGCCAGCATGATTGCATGTTATGGTTATCGTAAAAGTTACGTGATAACAATCGTCTACCCAGTAAAACGAAATGATTGACTTATCAGATTGCAGGGATTGCGATAACCATTTCATAATAAATATAAATAAGATATTATCCAGTCACATTGTACCACATGATTTTTGGCTCCTTTATCAAAAATGTAGCATCTATATTCCCTGAGTGTGCACCCTTCTGACATACATAACTAGGAAAAAAAAAACTATGTTGTTATTCCTACATTACGAGTATGAGTAATGTTTAAACTAACATTAAGGGAAAATCCACCCTGACAAAAAGTTGGTTTTAATAAAAGCAGAAAAAATGGAAGTTTTTATCAAAATCTGTCACAGAATAACATAAACATGAATTTTAGAAATTTTAATTTTGTGATGTCACAGACGAGCAGCTCCTCCAATGTCGTGATGTAAATTATCCAAAAAACTATTTTCTCATAAAATTTAAAGTAATCTTATTCGTGTGGGGGGTATATTATCAGACTGTCTGACACACCGTTTCTTACCCCTTCTATAAAAAATATATATATATATTTTTTTCATCCATCATTTAATGTTACATGAAAAATTTGGAATTTACGTCATATGATATAGATGTATAGGGGGCTGCTCACATATGACGGCACACATTTAAAACTCTGCTAAAACTATGCTATGTTGGTTTTTAGCAAACCCTTGGCAATGTTTTTCTCTAAGTTTGTCGCTTTTACTAAAACCAACATTTAAGTCCATAGTGTGAACAAACTTCAATGCATGGATTGGCATACCTAAAAAAAAATCAAGTTTTTGTGTCAAGAGAATCATAAAGAGATAGTAGTTCTGTTCAGTCACATCTACTAGATTCCTTCACTTATCAAAGTAATCAACTACGTATATGTAGGCTCTATTCGTTCCAAATACATACAGTGAAATTCAATACATGTACATGACTTCGAGTACTGCACATCAAAGATTAATATGAAAGACATTCACACATGATATCCAAAATCAACATTATAAACATTTAACAGCATTTTTAAACTGACTTTTCCCAAATCTTTCTTTAGCATTAAGCTTCACTTATAAACATGTTTCTGTATACTGTAGGGTTGTCATAATTGCTACGTTACAATTTCTGTCAATGCCTATTCATCATTGTTCATGATAAAAATAGCGAATAGGCATCAGTGCGATGGTGCGAGATTTAGCATGAGGTGAAAGAAAGTTGCTCTATTCAACTCGGCAATAGCCGAGTTGAATAGAGTGTCTCTTTCTTTCACCGAATGCAAAAACTTGCACCATTGAACGAATAAGAATATTCGCTATTTGTGCTGTACAATGCCTCAGAGTTTAGCAAAAATATGAAGGAAAGCAAAATCCCACAAGCGCACATGACCTCGGGCAGCATTGCGCATTTAGCCAGCAGGCTGTAGGCATATTTCATCTTTATTTTTTACTGAGCGCAATGAATTAGATCGTATTGTGACGTCACCTCCTAAAGCCGTGCAATGGTACCTTTTGGATGGTACGTTGTGTGTGCAACGGTACGAATGTTCGACATCTAGCTTCCCATTTGCTCACGTACAACAAGCTAAGTAGGTGTTGTACAATAATTATCATTTGCCGTGATTTGTTATAACTATACCTTTTTTAAAAATGGAATTGACTTTTCTGACAATTTAATGCCAAACGGGGATCAAATAAAAAGAAGAAAAAAACACATGAAAGATGAATAGAGTTACTTGTAATGTGATGGTTACAGAAAAGTGTAAACACAGTATTTAAAAAAAACAAATTACTGAAAAACAGAAAAATTAAGGACACTTTTCTTCTAATTCTCAATCAACTTCACCTTTAAAACAGAGATAGTTGAAAATTGCGACTGGCTTCATCATTTTAAAAATAAGATGTTTCATTGAGAAGTTGGTTAATAACGTAGATAATGAAGCCAGCTTGAAAGTTGAAACTCCTAATCAATTCAAATCACATAAAGATATCAAGCAGTAGTTGTAATACTGATACTGTACAGCACAGTTTCAGTGCACAGTATTTTTCTGCCACAATGTAATTGATAATTCAACAACAAATAACATTCTGTATCATAAAAAGTTTTTTTGGGGGCTTGTAGTTGACACTCAATGTCAAAATCCTTTAAACCTTGCATAATTTATGGAAAGCCTTACGAAATCCCTGAATACAAGTTTTCAATATACTGTATTTTCCTCATACTAAATTAGACCGAGTTTGAGATAAATAATATCTTTCTATGCATCAAGAACAAGTTATGAATACTTTCATTACTCTCTCTTAATTTTGCATACTTTTTATCATCATACCCATATAGCTTCAGTACTCGTACTGCACACTGCTATTTTGTGACATTTTCTCTGGCAGCACTAGCTCCCGTGAAAAATTTTCATACAAAGAAAACATAAACTGTCAGAAACAGAGGCTGCATATACAAGGGATAGGGTCTATGGAGACCATATGTTATAGCCAGTAGCGGACCGTGACCGGACTAGACAAAGCATTATAGCGAAATCATCCAGTATCCAATTGGTTAATACCAAACCTCGATGCTCACGCTAGAATTTTCCAACTGCCTCATGTACCGACAGTGATTAAGACTCAAAAACCTGATAAACTCAATGACGGTTCCCTGATCACCGATAAAAACTTAAGTGTGGTTTTTAGAAATAGAAAAATTGATACAGACAAGATGGCTGCAAGATCAATGTTGAGTCCTCCATTTCAAGGGCATTCACCTTAACTGTCAAGTTCATTGCACTTTTAACCTTATTACATCATAATAAATCCAAGATATCTTGGATTAGGGTGTATGAAAATGTGTATCAAAACAAAATCACATCATTTTCAATGAGTCTGCATACATGTGTTCGCTATTGTATCATAACCAAGTACATAATATGGTATCATAATCAAATATTTGAAATTTAGTACTGCAATGTTTAGTAATACCTTTCACCCCAAGATTTCAACTTAAAGAGGAAGACCACCCTGACAATAGAGGTGTTTTGATAAAGCAAAACAAATTAATAAAATAATATCGGATTATTGGTGAATACTTGATAAAAAACATTGAGAGAGATGCCTTATTTTAAGTTTTGAATTGGTGATCTCACAGGCGAGTAGCTGCTCCATACTGTGAGTAATATCATTACCCTGAATTTCCATTCCGAAAATTGATTTTCTTATGAAGTCTATTCTAGCATGACATGATAAATGCACAAGTAAAATTATTCTTAATTTCAAGAGTAAACCACATGCTCATATCAAGGTGGAGTTGTTCGCATGTGAAATCATAAAATCTTCACCACTATGTTCCTTCGGTTTTGCTGCTATCATTAAAGATAAATTCCAGTTTTGGTAACGATCTCAAAATGACTTTTTACAGAATCTAATATAATTACCACCCAAGTGTTTGTTTGTATGAATAAAAAATATGTGCCAAAGGATTCTGGAAGAAATTGTGTAATTGCTGAGAAATAAGCAAAATAAGCACGGATTCGGTCACTTCCGTCGGGTCTTTATTCCAGCAATAATTTACACTGTCCCACGTGTGCCTATCTGTGTTGGTGATCTTCAGTGTGAACGTTTTTCAGCGTAGATTTCAAGATTTCACAAAGTTCAGTTTATGTAACTGTACCAGATCTAGATCCTCGATGATATAGTGACAATTAGCCTGGTTTTACAGACTTTCTCATGAAATCAGTGTTTACTGCAACTACTGGCATTTCTCTTTAAAACCAACTTATCGTCAGGGTGACCTCCCCATTTAAACTTGTGTTCATTGCTATCATGGCCTGGTTTCCAAAATGATTCGACAACAAAATACAACACACAACACAATACAATAAAACAATAGAACACACACATAAACATAATGTCCATGTAAAATAAAACAAGAATAACATATAAACTGGTCGTTCAGTAATATACGTGTATTAATAACAGTCAAACTGTCAAGCTTACAAAATAAAATTCTGATTCTGTAAAGTTTGAATTAGATTCAAATAAATAATCTAAGGAGTATACACAAATTCCTTTGGAATTCATAAAGACATTGATAAATAATTAATACTTATTTGTCAGATCCACTGTCATGTTGGACTCGTTCAAAACAAAAATTATTAAAATCATTGTCGCCTGCTTGCTTGGGTGACCTCCATATCAAACAAAGCTTAAAAACAGAGTACAACATTAATAGACATGCATGTCAACTCAACCCAAGACAAGTCAAGGCATGAGTACCTATGGCAAATCAATAAATTCAAAATTCTCAATAATTACATTCAACATGCTTCGCATTTTTTCTAATTATTACCCCAGTAATCGGATCCTGGCATGCCCACACACAATGCTTGCACATACTCCACTCCCTTGGGAGCATTAACAGGAGCTTCAAGACTCAAATGCTAGGTATACTACATAGGTTTTTGTATCCTACAGTATACAGAGCTGCCAACCTGAACAAGAACATTTCAGTATTTTTAAAGCTGAAAATCAGTGTTTTGCCGAGGAAATCAGTATTTTTAAAGAAATACCATAGGACAACACATAAAACTGAAACTTGAGAAATCAGTATTTTGCATGAAACCATCAGTTTTCTTCTCATTTTTCAGTACTAAATACTGAAAATCTGTACTATATGTACTTGGCAGCTCTGAGTATAGGTACGGAACCCATTTAACACCTGGGTGGAGAGTGCTAGTGTCGATCGACGCATTGCCAGAGGATGCTATGCCGAAGTGGGATTGAAACACACGACCCTCCGACTGCAAGGCGAAAGTCAGAACCGCTACGCGACACTTCCACGCTTTAATGGTGGCTAATAACAATTAAATACATGTAGGTAGACAAGGTAGACATGTGGTGTTATCCAAAGCACTGAAAGTGAGGTGCCAACATCTCTTAAATTACACAGTACATTAACAAAAGTACATACACCGAAGTAACACTTGGCACTTCATGACTACATTAACACCTTAATAGACCAGACCAACACCTTCTAAAACACATCAATGACATATATGTGACACTGTAGATATTCAAGGACTTCACTTCAAACAAATAAACAGCTCTACATTAGAGACTCATTATACCTTTTTTAAGGCACCCTACCCCCTTCCAACAAAATAAAACAAGTGAACAGATAGTTGCAAAAAAATAATGTAAAAAAATAGATAAACACTCCAAAATTATTTTTTTTCCAAGTATACACATGTAAAACATGAAATACTCCGAGCAGAACAATCTTTCAGTACTTCCATAAAAATATAGTTTAATAGCATACAATGTCCATTCCTCTAGTACCACGTTGGAAAGAACATTAATTCGCAGACGACTGGTTTAATCAACTACCCCATTTTCATGTGTGCATGATTACTGAATATGACTATAACATGGTGAAACAGATTCTAATCAAATGATGGGTTGAAATCTATCAGTCATTTATTTAATTACCTAACAGTCAAAGTTGCAATCGATTGGTATAAAGAGGCTTTCACAATTGCTCATACGATCGTTTGCGATCACTTGATCACAATATATGATGCACAGAATCGCAACGGTTGAAAGCAGTCGCACCACCAATTGTGAAAGGGGCTTTAATGACTACATGTAGTTCTATTGAGCTGTAATAGTTATTATACAAGGATGTTTTATCAAATAATAATAATGATCTTCATCACTTTCTTATCATAAGCATCATTTTGCTTGGGCAATAGAATCATTACACACACGTGTTCCCTTTAAAACGATCCAAATACCTTCAGCGGTGCCTCGGGCAAGTTAGAACCGTTCCAAAGGTACCTCGGGCATGTAATACTTACTAATGACCTTGATGATGTACATGTAGATAGATTTTACACATTGACATCATTGTGCCGCCATGTTAGCGGTCAGTGCCATTGCCATGTGTGCATTGGTGATCTGCAGCCATCATATCGCTGACAACTACGTTAATGTGTATTCCTATACCCTCTGAGCGAGGGCGCTGTGAGATTATGAAATCACATGCACAAGGTGAATATTTGCATATTCTTGAACATTTAACCGTTGGATCATTTTATTTAAATACAAAAAAAAAATGATACAGACAACAAGATATATAAATTAATTGTATTATAAATCATTCAAGTATCATGTAAAGGAAGGTATTTGATTGTAGAAAAAAAAATAAAGTCACTGATAATTTTTGGTATTTGACACACGAAAAAGCACCAAAACCTTAATGAAAATAAAAATATACATGGGAACTCTATTCATCGTTAAGGAAGTATCAAAATCTGATATTAAGGTGTGAAGTCTGAATCTATGTCTATGTGTGTTGCAAGAATCATGAAATCAATTCCCAATCTTTTTAGGGTCCTAAAACTGTGTCCTCCTAATTTATTTCTATAGGAAATTCAAAATTGCTGAGCTGCTGCAAACAAAGAAAAGAAAATGACTTGCTCTAGCTAGTACTGAATTAGTAAAATTAAAACAAAAAATGCAATCGATTGCAAATATTTCTTACAAGTCTAATTATAATGAACTTACAATCAATTATTAGCCAATGTAATAACAACCAATCTTAATTCTTGGTCCTGAATTAATTTCAAGTCAAATCTAGAATCAAAATTAATCTTTAAGACTTGCAAATAATTAAGGTACATGTCATATTTAATAGCAAAATTAACAATACATCTAGCTATTGATCACAGGCTTGTTGAAGGCGGGTCCTGGATCCTTGGGCAAGTGGAATCATTATTTTTTATTTAGGGTATCTTACATTTCTACCTAACCTCCAATTCTTGCTAAACACCCTGTTACTATGAAATAAATATACAGATAAAACTATTTTGAAGAAAGTATAATTGCTTCAATATCTTTATACTGTATTTAAATAAATTCGTAACCTATTCTCTGCATTAAATTGCCATTACAGGGGTATTTCCAGTCCTCTATTAAGAAAACAAACCCTGTAAAAGTACTTTCCTCTGAGCTACAAAGGCAGCTCATTAAAAAAAAATTGTATATTAAAAAAATTAATAATTTTGAAAAAAGTTTCACACATTTCTGTTAATTAATGTTCAATAAATTAGGGCTTGCTAGGCAGTGATTTTCATTGCAACCAGGCTACAAAATGATACAAGCACTACATGTATTTGTAACATTTCTCGTTTGTTATAAAGGAAGATACATTATACCTACATGTACATGCAGTTAATTATAAACCAAGAAGAATTTCGGAAATTATGGTTGAACATATCACAGAACGAAGTCATCTGTGACACATTTCCATTGATTTTAATCAAACCATTGACAGAAGAAATAGATACAATAGATGTAATGACAAAACTTCTTCATTTGAAATTGAACATTTCAAAATCTTATACTCTCTAACTCACACCTTTCTCTCTGCTGCTGGGTGCTGGCACAGCATATACTTCGATGGTGGTTTCCAGCACAAAGGTTAATATATTATCATAAATTTTTGTTAAACATCCATACAAAAAGAGCTTTTTTACCCTCTTCCAGAGCAATTGCTCTCTCCGAGCATGGGATTAGTCAACAGAGAACATATTTTTTTAAAGGAAAATCGTTACTTGATGAAGAATTTACCACGATATCAATCAATACTCAAGTTGGAGAACGAGATGCCAATGAAAATAACACAATTATTTTCATTATCAATGATCATGATTGCCATGTAGTCTGCAAACCACAGACTCACATTTGACACCTTAACCAATCATACTGTGTCTAGAATGAAGACTACACGCCAAACTCTCTTGCCCGTATTTTGGAGTCGGGTGCAACTTAAACTCAGGTTTAAAGTTGTGGTTTAACTATGGAGAGCCAACTGGGGCACAAATCCCAACAGTACACACTCAATTTTATCAACTCATATGACACCCAAATTGTTCATCATTGTCTGGGAATGATAACTGAAGTATTTTTCTACCTTATGAAATCAAAAGGAAACAAAGTTGTAAATATGAAAAATATACAATATGAACAGAATTTTGGAATTTTGGCTCCCCATAATCTTAGCACAGAGTTCGACCACGGTCTAAGTTAAACCCGACTTCAGAATACAGACCTCTCTGTCTGTGTAGGCAGCCACAGTACAAGGTGAATCTAGTCTCACTAATTCAGACTCTACATTATGCAACTTGCAAAAGTGCCTGCAGATTCATTGACACGGACCTAGACATTGTCATTTAAATGATTTCTAATATTACACAATAATGCACTAATTATGGCAATCATTCTATGCGATCATAAATAAATCTCATCAGATCGTACATAGATCATAATAAATATGTAAAAAATGCTTTACAAAAATAACAATCTGTATTAGAGCAGCGTTGATCAAACATTGCAAAACTATAGTAGGCTTTATCCTCCATTATCTCGTCAAATTATTCCTTGACATCATCTTTTTCATCTTTCTACCTTTCATTCCATCTTAATCTCCTCTCTGTTCTTCTGTCTTCTCTTGTCTTTCGTTCTCTCTATCCAGAGTCTCCTTCTGGGGCTGGGATTTTCTTCGTTTTAATCGCAAGCTTCTCCTTATCAGCGAACCTGCAATCAGTAAATACAAAAAAAAGAATATCAATAGGTTATACATTTGTTTGTGGCATGGACGAAGCTAATAGAATATTAATGGGCTATACATTTGTTTATGGCTTGAAAGCATTTTGCACCAATTTGATAAGCCAAAACATGCTAAGGATGAATGCATTAAAGACATATATGTAGGTATATCAACTTTGACGAGTGAGCATACAACTTGATGTAGAATTCTTTATACTTTTCATTTTTTTAATCGTTTTGACAGGAAATGAGATTTCAAACATTATTCTGATTGCAACTCCTGTACAAAAGTCAATGAGGCAACAGTGGTCAGACATTCATTTGACCATAACCATTTGCGATCATGGTTGATACTGACTGAACTCTGAAGAATGTATATCAAATGAAAGGATACAATCTCATCTCTAGGAAAAATAACTATGATCATTGAAGCATTGCAAGATACGATCTCAGCAAGGTCTGAAAATATGCATGACCATGCTTAATGATTCATAATGATACATGCATGACTGACCAAAATTTGCAACTAGGAAAAAAAAAACACAGGCAATACTGCTCTCTTTCATATACTATTCATTTTTATTTTATGATAGCCAGGTTGGGATGGTTTACTTCTCCTTTGAAAGTACGGTTTACGACTCATTTCTGTGAACACTGTACTAATAATAATTATAATCATAATATTCCAGCGTATCATAGCACTGAATACACCGAAATAATGTCTCTTTAAGCGTTATATAGATATTATTACCCCTGTTGTCAGATCCTGGCTAGGCCAAAAACAATTTATGAACTTTTTGCCACTCCCAGGGGAGCATTCCAACAAGGGTTTTCAAACTCAATTTTGAGGCACACTACACTGGCATAAAAATGCATTCAAGTACCCATCTAAAATCTGGGTGGAGAGTGTCAAAGTGTGGAATGATGCCTTGCCCAAGAACGCTAGGCCAGAGTGGGATTTGAACACACAACCCTCTCATTACAATTCGAGAGTCAGAACCACTGCACCAGGCCCCGTCTTACAAAGAGTTACAATTGATCCCATCATTCAACCTCAACTATATGGAAATCCATCTACATCATAATTTTTTTGGCAGGAAATTTGCACAATGTCCTTTGCGAACAAAGTGAAACACACTGAATTGTCAAGACATTTTATGGCTGCATGAGCATACATCATACCTAGAAAACATCTTAATAAACAAACATGCATTTTGTACGTCGAATTTACTGGCTTTCTAAAGTTGCGGTTGATCGGATCAATTGCAACTTTTGTATGACAGGCCCCTATTAATGCTTACCTCGTCTCTCACTGTTCTCCTTCCTAGGCTCTATCTCTTCATCTTCCTTGAGATTGACGTTGGTACCGATCAAGATGAGATCATCATTGGAAGACACTAAACCATCAGTCTCATCAATAAACTGAAGATCTACAACACAAAATAATTTTGACACTAAAACAAAATCCACAAATTTTTTTAAGCTGGTACATTCTACAGTGATGGCGTCACAAAACACTAATTTCAGAATTTTTATTCCATATCACGGTGGAGCATGATGAGAAATATCCACTACCCAAATTCGGTAGGAATCGGACAATGGAGGCCAAAGATAATGACGTCATATACTATTGGTCCTGATGAAATCAATAGATCATTGGCCTGGTTCATAACATTCAGAGCCAGGCCAAGAATACATTCATTTCTACAGGGCTAATTCCAATGAGGTATTAAAAATGGATTAAGCGCATGTTGCATAAGCTGACAAAGTTAACTGGGGCCCGTTGCAGAAAGAGTTGCAATCAAACACAACTCTAAAAATCATGCGCAACTTGATTTTCAACCAATCAACAGCGCGCATTTCTGACTTGCAATTGATTTTTTGACTTGCGTTTAAACGCAACTCTTTCTGCAACGGGCCCCTGGTCATAGAATTCAAACCGATACATTGGCAAAGCATACTATTGTCACATGCATACATACCAAGGTAGTTAGATAGGAAGCGGATAGCAGCATCATTGTTACAAGCCATGGCCATGTAAGGGTCAAGAGGTCCTCTAGAGCTGGCTAGTTTGGCGAGGAATTGAGGCACAATGAGGCTGAAATCGGATTGGCTTTGGTGGACAGTCCCACTGAAAGAGACAAAATGAATAGATGTTTTTATCAAACACAGTACAAAGGTTACAGGGGTTGTCTTGATAAGTTCCAAGTATTTTATGACCACCCAATTTCAATATTATTGTATCCTTGTATGTGTCATGTATCTATTTATTCTATTGTTTTAATCTAATTACCTAGTTTCCTCGCCTCGTCATCGTTGCATGTGTTATTACTCTGTTCTATACTTTGTATTACTTTTAATTGGAATTAACCGAAATATTACATTGAAATGAATTGATTTTCCAGAGCTGTCATGTGCAAGTACACATTAATAATAATATCAAGTTCAATTCTATAGCACTCTCACAAAATAAATTTTGTCTTACAGGGCTTTATACAATGAAAAGAATGATAAGTAAATAAGGTCTATTATCAACTTACCGTACGGTAACCATCCGGCGTGGGCCCGAAGAGGCGTGGATGTCGGGCACGAGCGAGAGCATGCGCTTGATGTTGGCTTTCCACTGAAACTTCTCTGTGTTGATGAACAACATTGGCTGTTTGACATTGAGGTGACTTTCAGCCAGAGGAAACATCCATGCATCGAATGCTACCCCACATCTGAAAGTGAGCGAGAGAGAGAGAGAGAGAAGGGTATCTTGACTGTCAGTACATCATGTTCATAACTACAAATTCACTGGTGAATGAAAAGAACTATGCCCATGTTAAACCTTGGGGAACATGGAATTTTGGTTGATTTAGAAGGAGGATATATGCCTGGCATAATCTGGTCCAATAATTTGCTTCAATTTGGGTGAATTGTTGACTTAGGCAAGGTCAACTTCTGCAAGTTTTCCTGTATTTCAACCTCTGTAAAATGGGACTAACAGTATGAAACTTGCATCAATAATTGTGTGCTCAAAATGAAGCCACCACTACTATATCATAACCCTTTCAGAAGAAAGGAGTGAAAAGCTTGATTATTAAATTTCCCTCTAAAATTCCCAACAGAAAGACAAGAAAGGGAGAAAAAAACAATTAAAAATGGAAGAGAAAGGAGGAGAAAGATTAAGGAAAGAAGCATGAAGATGAAGGAGGGAAAATGGAGTAAATGAAAAGAAGAATTCTTAAGTAGAAGATAAAAAAATGTGAGAGGAAATTAAGAATTGCATCAGCAAGAATAAAAATAAGAGAAAGAAAAACAGAGGGGAAAAAATATAATCCAACATATGCATCATGTTTCTTACTTGAATCTATCATCTCTACTCAGACAGGCAATGGTTGTAGCACCACCGAATGAATGACCACACACTGCTACATCACTTAAATCCATACGACCCTGATAACAAAAAGTATAAACAAATAAAATCATATTGGAACAAAGTGAAAGCTTGATGAGGAGTATTCTGACAAAAAGAAATGAAAGAGAAATAAAACAAAGAAAATTATTAGAAATTTAGGCAAGGAGTTCTTCCTCAAGGGCAAACACTTTTTATCGATACCCTGATTAACCCCCCCCCCAAAAAAAAAAACAACAACTAAAGTTAATAAAATATTAAGAATTGAATTGGTGCCCTTCAAATATTTTGAAAATACCTACATGTAGGTGCCCTGAAAAAAAAATTGTGAAATTGCCAAGTTGATATTGATATTCATAGGCGATTTAACAAACGCCCTTAAAAAAAAACCTGCCTTGCCCTCCAAATAAAAAGGCTGGTCAAATGCCCTCAGCCACGGCTAAGGCAAGGAAGAACTGGTCAAAGGAGGTACCTCTTGCATGTAATTCTTATGAATACCATCGATGATAACCATTATTTGTATATCAGTCATTGCTAGTAAGAAGTTGGCAGCTGATTTTATTTTCATTATTAAAGATTATGTTACAGATTAAAATACAAGGGAGTTTTTGCACCGGGATGCAAGACACTTTCAACAACACAGAAAATGTATTGTCAAAAGTCCTTCACGATAAAGAGCAACCAAGAAGTAAAAAATCGGTGAATCAAAAACGCACTTTCGTCCTGGACTGCAGACAAACAACATATTTGCAATTTTTTAGTCAGCACCGAAACTTATGACAAACCTCCTCTTCCGGTTTACTAATTTTCGACAAAGACCCCCCAGCTGCTCATCGTCATTTAACAGGCATTTTCTATACATTAATGGTGTTGAGTAGAATAAATAACCAGTTGTCTCACGATGTATCAAACATAGTATGAAAGTGAAGTTTCGTCTGCAAGCTGCTAGACTTCGTCAGTCTATTCAATCCTTCACCACGATGAACCTCTTCCACATCATTAATGGTGCTCTTAGATTCGTTTCGCATTGCGGTGTGAACACACTGGCTTGTATTCTGAACTCAGGTTTGAATAAAACTCTGTATAGACAATTGTGGCACAACTTTTCATGAGTGCGTGTTTAATTCATCAGCTTATTTGACATTCACATCATTCACAATTGTCCGAGAATGTTTAATGATAATTTTTTTTCATCATGAAATCCAAGGGGAAACAAAATAGTAAACAAAATACATATACAATATAAATATAACTTAAGATAATTTGGCCCTTCATAATTTCAAAACAGATTTAGACCATGGTCTAAGTTAAAGGGGAATGAAACATTTGGAACAAGTAGGCCTGTGTAAAAACAGAAAAATCAAAGAATAAGAACAAAGAAACTTTGAGAAAAATCAGACAAATAATGAGAGAGTTATGAGCATTTCAATATTGAAATCGCTGATGCCATAGATATCCTCCCATTCGCAATGCAACAAGAATGTGTGATGTCACATGTGAACAACTTTCCTTTTGATGGACTATAAAATACACCCAAATTATCTCTTTTTGCTTTTTCTTCTGCTGATACAAAATCTTCATCCATGATGTATTCTTTAAAAATCTGTATACATGCCCTCCTATAGAAAGAACACATGATCTACTGATAGATGTGATAAAAGAGGAAGTTTAAGTGAAATATATACTAAAGTAATGGGGAGAGTTGTTCACAAGGGACATCATACATCTTTGTCGCATTGCCAATGTGAGGATCTCCATAGCATTAGTGATTGCAATATTCAAATGCTCATAACTTTCTCATTTGTCTGATTTTTCTCAAACTTTCTTTGATCTGGTTCTTAGATTTTTCTGTTTTCACACAAGCTTTCTTGTTCCAAAGTTTTTATTCTCCTTTAAGCTGGACTTCAGATTCTGGGCCTCGTTATTACCTGAAAGACAGCAAGATCCATATCTGGATCAAGATCATTCTCTAAATGTTCTCCTTCATCTAGATCCTGAAGATAGTCTAGTACTGCTATACATTCCTCCTTCCTCTGATTAACCTACAAGACAAACATACAAATCTGAATGATTTACTTAGATAAAGGTATTCTAATTATTTATCTATTCATTCATTCATTCATTCATTTATTTATTTCATTTTCAGGCAAAAAAAAACAAGTCAGCAATCGAAACATTACAAAAGAAATGTGAAACTGAGCACCAGCCTATGCCTGGGGATCACCTAAAAGAATAGAAAATTCTGTTGAGAGGTTCTCTACATTGGATGGTGCCTATATGGAATAAGATAAAATAGCAATAAATTTAAACATGCAATTACAATACTTCTATATAAATTAACCATCATCGAAACATGAGCTAAACAAAAAACAAAGTTATCAAATTAATACTTTCAGAAAAAATGCAGATTGAGTCAAATCAACAATTAGTCATTTATTAGAGACAGAGATGGCATTACGTGAAAACACCGTTTGGAGTTGGACCGCAGTTCAGATTGCAAACTGCGGTGTTATACCCCATTTTTCGTTTGGATCTCCCAAATATCATTTCCAAGCCCTTATCACCCGCGCTTGGCAAGGTAATCCAGGGGTAATCCCCGCTGTCTCAATTTCACCCCCACAGGCCAGTATATGAGCGTTGAGCAAAGGACCAAAAGATAAACAACAGCTGTGCTATTACGTAAGACTTCTCTGCCTGTAGTAGGCCGGACCTTCGGAATGAAATTATTGTATTCGATATTTAATCACGTTTTCAAAGGCATATTGTATTCAGTAATCCAATGTTAGTCCATTTTCAATTTCGAACGAAGAAAATCAACCTCGAAATAAGTAAGCGAATAAAAATGACAGCATGTTTTGCAGAAACCGAGCTCAGCGCTGCGCATGCATCCCATCGTGTGTGGCCCCCTACTGTGACTGTATATGCCGGGCTCTTGTGTTATCTTCGGACCGACGTCAAGAAACAGGTGTTTTGATACTTAAATTGCTTGCTTGGGGCATGTTAGGGTTTGTCGTATTTGGAGAAGAGAATTGATGAGAAGGGAAACCGGGGTATAGTGATCTCAAATGGAAGTTTTTCGTCATGGGAGGTCAAATGAGTGAACTTTGACGTATTATTAACCACTACTTTAAGTCACTATATAGTTGTTTATGTGTTTATTTCAATCATTTATCAATTTTTGTGTTGATGTTGCATTTTTTTTACCTTTAATAATCCATTCCCTCTTTCATCTACTCATTCCTCCCTTCTTTTCTTTATGCATTCATTCGTTCCTTTCACTCACTCATTTATTTATTAATTAATTACATCAATCACACATTCAATCAATCAATCATCAATTCAGTAATTCTTTCAGTAATTTTTTCAATCATTAATTCATCCATTCACTCAGTTTATTAAATCCTTCCTTCCTTGTGTTTATCACTTAACACCCTTCCTCAAAAAAAAATAAAGTAAATTTTCACCTGTCTTGTGCGTAACTCCTGCTCCTCATACGCTGCTTTATGATATGCTATCCACTGCTGGTCTAACTCATTAGCCGTTCCATTGCTATTGTTGTTATTGATGATGAACGATGCACAAGCAGATTGATCTCTGTAATGTAAAGATGTAAACAAAAATGCTGATTAATTTGTGTTGATATATTTTTTTTTATTTTATCTTTATAGATATGTTAATTCATTTATTCAGTCGGTCAGTTCTTCATTCACTCATTCATTTGTTTGTATCCATCAATCCATCCATCCATTCTTTGTTTCATTCTTTTATTCATTCAGTTAGTCAGTCAGCAATTGATTGATTTGACTGACTGATTGATTGCTCGCTCGACTGACGGACTGATTGATTGATTGACTGCTCGATCGATCAACTGACTGACTGATTGATTGATTACCTTACATCATTTTTTGTTCACTCATTCATCCATCAATGCATCCATTCATTTACTCACTCGAGTAATAACTGTTACATGCTAAATACCTGTGTTCCACCGCTGCTACAATACAACCATGGGATGCAATATCCATACATATACTGGTGTACGTGGTTCTACATCCCCCTAGTCCATGGCTGAAGATGATGACTGGATACTTGTTCTTGGAATCACTCAGTTTACCATGCCAACAGACAGGCAATGTGACTTTCGCTGCAATGGACAAGACAACACAAAGAGCAAACTGAGTAATACTGTGTGTGTTATAAATACATGTAGGTACTAGTCTTAGAATAAACCTTTTGAGATAACCCTTAACCCTTTCCAAGCGAGAAAAATGTATAATAATTAATTAAATGTACATGTACATGTATAATAATTATATTTTTTTTAACTTTAGATATTTTAAGATACTATGATGCGTATTCAATTTTAATATATAAACTATCAATCTTTGTAAGATATAAAATTCATAATTGTCAACCATTTTTATTTGTACATAATCCAACCTTGTATAACGGTTGCAATGAAGATTGAATTGAATTGAAAAGTGTACTTCGCACCAATGCACACTCGATGCCGTGCGAACTTCACATTTCATGCTCAAGCAACGCCTTGTTCCCCCTCCCTGAAAATAATACAAAGAGTTGATAGTACCAAGAAACCATTTTATTTGTAGAAGGAAAATGAAATATTTTGTGGGAAAAAAGTAGTTTTTGCTACTTGGTAGTATAAAAAACTTTAAAAACTGTATCTTTAATATCCCTCCCCACTATATATCTAAACTTTCACACTTTTTATTTCGTGACATCATTTTATCGAAATATATTTATAACCTATTACGGTTCCCATGTAAACCTCCCTCATGACTGTTATTGTTTCAAGCAGTTACCTGCTTATTATAGATGGCCCCTGCATTTTTACCTAACATCGAGTGACCATAGCTGCAAGGATCGCATTTGTTATATTCTAGGTTTTGACGTCACCTCAGCGACTATAAATGCATTGTATTGTCAAAAACAGGGTTAAGGTGATGTCAGTTGCTGCTTACAAGTTGTGTAATCAGGTAGTTTACATGTACATGTAGTTGATGTCAATCACGCTAGTGTTAACGTGTTGATTATATCTATCTTTCTGCAGCTCTGGAATCTGAGCTGCAGCGAGAATTTTGGGTTAATCATAGTGCAAAATGATGAATGCTATCTCTGATGGCGAATTCACATAGACTATATAATAGAACAGATATTGCCTGGTCTATCTTTTTATTTTAATAACATTTCAAATCCCCTCCATAGCTTTATTTTTCCCTCTGAAGAAATATTTTTTGGCAAAATAAAATCCCTTGGGAAAAACATTACTCCGTCGAGGAGAGGAAACGTTATATTCAAACTCTAGGTAGGTAATATCTGTCTAATATCCTGGACCTACAAGAATAATATAACATTGGGTAGTCCTAAGGTTAGAAGAATGTTATTGCACCCCTTGCCCCCCCTCAAAAAAAAATAAATAATAATAAATAAATAAATAAATAAATAAATAAATGAATGAATGAATGAATGAATGAAAGAATGAATGAATAAATAAATAAATAAATAAATAAATAAATAAAGTGAAAATGAAGTTGGACTGTTTTAAAAAAGAGAGGATCACACTATCGTACTGTTTAAAATGTTCTCATCATTGTAGAAAAATTAATCTGATATTCTGTATTGTACCTGAAACTAGAAATGTTACTCAGTCAATGAAAATGTCAAACCACTTTTCAATTATCAATCACTTACATAGCAGCCACTTGAGAGTTACCCCAGCCAGCTTCTTGCCCACAACTGCCCCATAACCCTTGGCATACTGGGTGCCTGGGAGCCAAGGAGGCCTTGCTTTCTTAGGGGGCCCACCTGGAACCTTCTCCATTGGGTAGAACAGACGGAAGAACACCCTAGGATGAGATTACAATATTGTTTTAAAGATAGATGAAAGTAGTTGCAGTGAAAAACAAGAAAGTCTTTGATTTCATTTGGCTCAAAACCAATGCTTAGTTTGCTAATATCTCAGCAATTAAATGCATTTTCCCCAGAATCCTTTGGCACCAATTTTATTTATGCAAAAAGATATATAGGTGGTCATTCTATTGTTGTATTTTCATTTTGAAACTGCTACCCCAAGTGGCATTTATCTTTAAATCAAACATTGAGAAAAACCATGCAATATATGGAATTTAAAGGTCAAGTCACCCCAGAGTAAATCAAAGTATGTTTATATATCATCAGTTTCCTGACTGACTGGGACAATAATTTTGTAAAAACGAATCAAACATTAAAATGCTGACTTCCCTATAAATCTGCATCCACTTTTGATGAAATTTTCAGAGCTATCAGTCAAAATGTTATTGGAGTGGACTGGCTTTTAAGAATGAAAAAGTGTAACTTGTTTTCTAGTTTTGTCTTATTCTACATCTCTTATATTCATAATGCAGCCTAAATTTTCTCACTTGTTCAAATTCATGTGATTTTTTGCAATCAATTAGGAAATAAACTTACAAGAAATTATGAGGTCAATATAACATTTTCCATTGATTTTCATGATTTTTCATTATAATTTTCATAATTTATTTGTTGCCCTGATTACGCTGAAAATTGTGTTTTCAACTGAATTGAATTCTGTGAATTTTGCCTGTATGCACTTAGGTGGTAATTTTATTAGATTCTCAAATTCCTGTTCAAACTCATTTTAAGGTCGTTACCACATCTGGTATTTATCTTTAATCTCATCTTCCACCATTCCATGCTAATACATACCCCGATGTCGAAAGACCAGCCATAATATCCCCGCATCCGACCCCATAGGGCCCTCTTCCTTCCGGTATACGACGGGGTGAACGGCCTTGACTTCTGCTTGCCATCTTAGATGGACCTGTCCATGTTTAAAAAAAAGAGAAAAAAACAATTTCAATTGGGGGCTACTTAAAGCCATTGACTGCCTATATATATGCAACATTGGCTAAGCTTTAAAGGGAAATCCAACCCAAATAAAAACTTGTTTTTATAAGAAAAAGAAAAATCAGACAAGTTGATAGGTGAAAGTTTGAACAATATTGGACAAACAACAAGAAAGTTATGAATTTTTAAAAGTTGTAAATATTGTTAATCACTATACCCATGGAGACTTCAAATTGGCCGCATATGGGATGTCATAGTGATGTAAGGCAAGGACTACTCTTCCATGTACTCCAATACATATTATGGCTAAAATGTCATTTTTTCCCCAAAGTTTTATTTCAAATTATATTTTTCTTTCAAGAGGACATAAAACAATATACTTCCTGGATTATATTAAGATTACTGCCTCAGGGGAATGGATACTTAGGAGAAAACAACAAATCCCTGATAATAAAGTACATGGCCTATGGGAAAGTTGTCCTTGCCCCTTGTCATAATTTACTTACCCAGTTGCCAATTTGAAATCTATATACTATTAGTGATCTCAATTTTAAAGCAGCTATAACTTTCTTATTGCTTGTCCGATTTCTTTCAAACTTTCGCCATTCTGTTTAATTTATTTTTCTCCTTCCCAACACAACCTTTTATGGCCAAGGCTGGATTCCCCTTTAACATTGCTAGGGTTTATTATTGATAGTCAATTGACAATGTCTATAGATATATGTCATTCTGCTTCTCATTGTTCATACAAGATTAGAAAGATTACGTGTTATCTTGATCAAGACACTACGGCAAGACCTGGGCCCCGTCTTACAAAGAGTTACGGCTGATCCAATCAATCCAAACTGTATGGAAATCCAACCATTCCATAATCATTTCTATTGGAAATTTGCACAATCTCTTTAGGAAACAAAGAGAATCACACTGAATCTTTAAGAGAACAATGAATGTACACTTTACATAATTTTACATAATGTTTAATACTGTTTATTCAATTGCTATTCATTTGTTGTCATTAATATCAATTGTTAAATGAGTATTTAATTAATATTTGTAACTGTTAGAAGTATTTACTAACTTACATCCAAATTGAATAGCTCAAGGAAGGATGAAGTTTATCAAATTCAAACAGAATTGGCACTTACTGGAATCCCATTAATCGATCAATGCAACACACATCAAAGTACAGGCGCTACCAATTTTTGAAAATAGTAATAATAAAAAATTTCATATGGCGGCCAAAATAGATTCGTGGGAGGACTATCAACTACTTTCTTTTTTACTTGGCCTTATTATAGTGGATGATACATTTATCACTAGATGCGCATGGCCAATATCATATGGGAGACTGTCTCCTATGAGAGAGATTATATCCAATATCAGAGACCTTTGTCATGTTTGTGAACAATTTGGGTATCCAATTTCAGAGACAGTCTCCGGAGCAAGTCTTCAATCACTCACACAACATGCGAGGTTAGTAATACTAACCTCGCACAACGCATGTGGTTTCATAGTGGACTTTGACGTTTTCATTCATCACACGAATGTGAGGGAATGAAAAACGCCAAACGTTTCAGTATTTCTCCACTATGGAATTCTTTTTTTAATGATTTAAGTTTGTTTTAAAAATGAATTGGAAATTATTTATAAAAGTGTTTTTATCGCTTACCTCCAAGTCTCAACCAGGATACTCCGTTTGATCCGTCCTTAATACTGCGTTGGAAAGTACGCAAACAACAATCGAAAAGCAATTTTTCGTATCGAACATTCTCAATTCAAGTCGTCAGCGCATAATAGGAAATTGTACCAAAAATCAACAGGTTGCATCTCATGTATATACTTATTGGTAAAGTACGCCATCTTTTGACAAGATGATGATGAAAGTGGATTGAACGAGCAAGAAAATAATGCTGATCGCCTAGAATGCAGCTAGCTTGCAACACCGTAAACAAAGGTACGGTAGGCACTTAAGAACCAAGTTTGAAAGGACACTCGTAAATTACGTCACTCTCGCGATGAATATTCATTAGATCGTGGTCGTGCGTGTTCAATACAAACTCTCTGCATGCATGCACTCAGTGTGTATTGAACACGCACGACCACGATCTAATGAATATTCATCGGCGAGAGTGACATAATTTTACGAGTATCCTTTCAAACTTGGTTCTTAAGTGCCTACCGGCTTTAAATAATATCGCGCGCCCTCTTTAGGCAAAAGTTGATATCAACGCTGATCCAGAGGCATCTACGTGAACCGTGAAGATCACGAAAAATGCTCTTATTTTATTTAAAAAAACAGCAAAGAGAATCAACAAACGATCCATATGGTTCGGTAAGTGTCATAGCGTAATTATAATTCTTAGCTACGATGTAAAGTCATAGTTATTTTAGTAAAAAGGGTGTGAAAGATTCGCGTGCACCAGGTGCATATGAATCCTTCACACACAAGACGACTTGAAACCATGAGTGGTCTCCAATATGGGAGACGATCTCCCATAAATTAGTATAAGGCCATATTAAAGATAAATTCCAGTTGTGGTAATGATCTCAAAATGACTTTTTACAGAATCCAATAATATTAATATGACCACCCAAGTGTCTGTAGGCCCTATATCAGTATATGAATAAAAAATATGTGCCAAAGGATTCTGGAAGAAATTGTGTAATTGCCGAGAAATAAGCGCGGATTCGGGCATTTCCGTCGGGTCTTTATTCCAGCAATATAATATTCACTGTCCCTGTGTTGGCAAGTTCAGTCTGATTTAACTGATTGTTTTTCACAAAAATTTCAGCTGCCTTAGAATTAGATTTCATGACAAAGACAAAGTGCAGTTTATGTAGGTTTCACCGAGACTGAACCAGATGTAGGCCTAGATCGACGATGTCGATGGTATAGATAGTATTAATAGTAATACTTAACCTTGGTTTTACAGACTTTCTCACGAAATCAGTGTTTTACTGCAACTAGGCCCTAGGGCCTACTGTAATTTAGCTTTAACTGGAGAGTCTCCCATTGCCTATAAATTATAAGGCAGTGTATACAGCCACACGCGTGTGTCTTTACCATCCAGCCACACGCGTGTGGTTATATCCAGAACACTATCGAGTATCTGTGGATACCGCCACACGCCGCCAGTAATAACGGTAAAACACGTATGTAGGTCTGACCGTCTATATCACGATCAAAATAACCTCATTTCTTCATTAAATTCTTACATTCTAAACCCCTTTGATTTCTTTAAATTGTTTCAATTTCATTCTCACCGTCTTCTTTCCTTGCTTTTCTTGTCTTGTTACAAAAGGCCGCCTGTTAAATAGCAAATTTCCACACTTTTTCTACTTGTGTCGATTCTCTACTGACTCTAGACTAGGCTATGTGCGCGTACGTGCGTACGTACGAAACCCAAACTGTGTATGTCTACTGCGCTAGCGCTGCGCTAACGCTGTATGGGTCTGCCACCGCGAAGGAAGCCAGAATCGACACAAGTAGAAAAAGAGAATTTGCTGTTAAACAGACGACCGTTTGTAACAAGACAAGAAAAGCAAGGAGAGAAGACGGTGAGAATGAAATTGAAACGATCTAAGGATATCAAAGGGGTTTAAAATGTAAGAATTTAATGAAGAAATGAGGTTATTTTGATCGTGATATAGACGGTCAGACCTACATACGTGTTTAACTGTTATTACTGGCGGCGTGTGGCGGTATCCACAGATAGGTGTTCTGGATATAACCACACGCGTGTGGCTGGATGGTAAAGACACACGCGTGTGGCTGTATACACTGCCAAATTATAATTGCATTGCCCGTGCGCCTCTCCTGCCTGCAGTACAGGCAGCCTAAAGGCGGGCACAGCGGGTCATCCCGGCCGGAGTACAGGGGACTTGGCCGCGTCGGTAATCAGTCACCACCGAACCCACAGGCGACACCCAAACTTACTCCGATTAATCTATATACGCGAAAGCCGGAAATCAAGAGAAAATTATGATTAATTTACGTACCAGTGGATTCGATCTTAGGGACTGGTGCAGTTGTATTTTGATATATGGGAGGGAAATATTTAGACTGAACAAGAATAACGACGAAAATCTTCGGCTGGCAGAATTTGATGATGACGTCTCGGAGACCAGATTCGCGACAGTTCGACATACAGGCAAATCCAAGCACAATTGAGCAACGCCCAACTTAATTCGACCTCTACCACAGTCGAGTCGACAATAATCGGGCTCATATTAGAATATAGAACGAATCTCTAATAAATATGTTTAAAATAATTAGGATAGGTCCCAATCATTGGCAGTGCGAGCCTGTCTTCTTTTAGAGTCATTTCTGAAAATTACTACTTTAATATAGGATATTTATATTGCGCACATATCCACCTTGTTAGGTGCTCAAGGCGCTCCTATATTACCTGGCTAAGCTAGGCGTTCATAGCGCACACAGCTTAGTTCTTAAGGAATTACTTCCTACCGGTACCCATTTACCTCACCTGGGTTGAGTACAGCACATTGTGGATCAGTTTCTTGCTGAAGGAAATTACGCCATGGCTGGGATTCAAATCCATGGCCCCCTGTTTCAAAGTCCGAAGACTAATCCACTGGGCCACAACGCTCCACGTTCCACGTACTTTCAGAGACATGCAACTTTAGTCGACGGAGCAGGGGGCTTCAGCTCCCGGCTCCCCCCCCCCCACTTTTCTTCCGAAACCGTGTCCAAAAACATAAAAATGACCATAGGGTTGTAATTTTTTGCATGGTCAGCCCCCCCCCCCCTCGCTTTGAAAACCGTTTCGCGCCCACCGCATATGACGTCACAAATCATGCAACTTAAAATTCTAATAACTTTTTTTTTTCAAACCCGGCCATTATTTTTATTATTTTTTCTGCTATTTTCACAATATAATCCTAATGTCAGTTTGAACTTACCCTTTAAGGATTACAGGGACCGTAATGAAGAGTATGTAGGCGCGGCCACACACTAAGAAATAAAGGTTCAAAATTGAACCCCGAAAGGTTGATGCAAAATCAGCACCCTATATGGGTTCAAAAATTGAACCCTGCGGTTGGGGTTCATTTTTGTACCCTGCGGGTTCAAAACTCACCCCTAAATTTTAAATTGTATCCCTAGGGGTGCAGTTTTGAACCCGCAGGGTGCAAAAATGAACCCCAACGGCAGGGTTCAATTTTTGAACCCCAAATCAGGGGTTCAATTTTTGAACCCCAAATCTGCAGGGGTTCAATTATTGAACCCATATAGGGTGCCCATTTTGCATCAACCTTTCGGGGTTCAATTTTGAACCTTTATTTCTTAGTGTGCAGCGGAAGTGAGAGGAGGGCAGAGCTGGGGGCACTTTTCCCTCCCAATAAAAAATGGGAGGCAAAACGAGTTGCCCCCCCCCGAATGCCCCCTGAAATTGAACAAAAAATAAAAATGAACAGTTATCTAAACACAATTGGCCCGTATTCTGAAGTCAGATTTAACTTAGACCACGGTCTACTACTCTGTGCTAAAATTATGGGGAGCCAAAAACTCAATAATTCTGCTTATATTGTATATTTTTTATATTAATTATTTCATTTCATTTTGCTTTTATAATGGAAAAAATATTTCAGCTATCATTCCGAGGTTGCATTCTGAGAGTGTTATAAATGATTTGGGCGTCATATGAGTAAATAAATTGAATGTGTACTGTTAAGGATTGTTCCCAAATGGGCTATCAACAACTTTAAACCTGCAGGGTTTAATTTAAACTCGAGTTCAGAATACGGTCCATAATAATCAATAACGATACTATAGTCTTTTCTGGTTGATTTAATTACTGACAAAATGAGAAGCTTTTTCCCTGGACGTGCATGGCAAGTTATACTTATATAAAAGTAAATTCAATGAATGATGGTAGCGTCCGTCGACGATAATGTCCCGAGCCCCCGAAATGAAATGAAAATAAATATATACCATACAACACTGTAAAAACTGTGGTGTTAAAACTGACACCAACTGGTGTTAATAGAGGACCACACCCTGAGGTGTTAAATTAAACCCTATAGATTGAACATAACATCAAAGAGTGTAAATGTAACAACCACAGGTGTTGTAAAACTAACACCACCAATTTAACACCGGTGTAAAATATCTGGTGTGGTCCTCTATTTACACCGGTCAACACCACAGTTTTTGCTGTGCATATACCCTTTATTTTTCAATTTATTCTAAGTTTATATGGTCACATGTGAACAACAAAATTCCCTCTGATGAACTATAAAATATCCACAAAATGTCTCTTTTTGCTCTCATAATTATGATACAAGCTCTTTAACCATCTTTGAAAATCTATATTTCATGCCCTTTGTAGAAAGAAAATACATGATCTACTGATAGATATGATAGAAGAGGCAGATAGCCGCAGATTAAGTGAAATACTGATACAAAAGTAATGGGAGAATTGTAATTCACAAGTGACATCATCACACATCTTTGTCGCATTGCTAATGAGGATCTCCATCGAATTAGCGGCAATAGTCAAATACTCATAACTTTCTCATTATCCATGTTACTTGTCCGATATTTCTCAAACTTCTGTAATATGTTTATTTGATTTTTCTGTTTTCATACAAGCTTTCTTGTTCAAAAGGTTTCATTTTCCTTTAAGTTCCACTACATTTTGAGCAGATTATTATCTCACTGAACATACACTGTGTACTCTATCCTAAACGTAACCCCAATCCTAGGAAAAAAACTTTATTGTAACCCGAACCCTTACAATATAATCCAGGGCCGCGGAAGCGGAGGGGGGGGGGGACTTCAGCCCCCTTTTTTCCATTTTTTCCCCAAACCGTGTACAAAAACGTAAGAATTACTATATGATTGTGATTTTTTTTTGCACGGTCAGCCCCCCACTTTGAAAACCGTTCCGCGGCCCCTGTAATCTTGGATGAAATAAAGCCGGGAGCATTTGTCGCCGGACCAAATGCCCGTGTCACCCCCCCGGCCCCCCGCCCCTGTTATGTAGAGACTATAGTGCTGCTTTGTTTGTACTTGCCCGGGGCTGTATTGGCTGTTTTTCCCCATCAAGAATGGATGACCCATCCATATAATCATAGGATTATTATTATTTATTTAGTTTTTTTTTTTAATTTTTTTTTTCGAAATGCTGGAAAGGACAAAGGCCGCCTTTGAAGCTTGGCGACCCGACAGCATGCACGCACGCACAATGATCAATCAACCATGATCATCGATCCCCATATATGGTTCATTGCCATTATCTTTATGTTACAGGGCACCGACCAGGTAAACACTGAGATTTAAAGGATAAGCCCTGTATGGAAACAAGTTAGCATGCATGAAAACAGAAAAAAAACAAGGAAACAAACAAATAAAAGTTTAAAAAATTGAACAAATGATAAGAAATTACAGTTATGATAATTTCAATGTTGAGATCATTAGGCCTTATGATGTGAACATCCTCCCATTAATCATAATAATGCGACAAAGTGTGATGTCAGACTTTTTAGACTCCCTATAATTACTTTTCTACATATTTTATTTTAAGGACAAGTCCACCCCCAACAAAAAAGGTAATTTGAATAAAAGGAGAAAAATCCAACAAGCATAACAATGAAAATGTCATCAAAATCGGATGTAAAATAAGAAAGTTATGACATTTTAAAGTTTCGCGTAATTTCGCTAAACAGATCGAATTATGGACATCCTGGCCGGTATGAGCATATCATACCGATGACGTCACCCACTCACTATTGTATTCTATTATGAAATATGAAAATACAAAATTTTCTCTCTGTTGTCATGCAGTGGAACAAAGTTTTATTCCACTAAACATGTGGAACCTCCATTGTTTTATTTGTAAAATGTGATTAAATCAAGTTGGTTTTTCATTGTCGAATCTGTCAAAATTGAAATATTGTATAATTCATACAATGAAATAATAAAGAGGGACATCATCGATTCTCTCATTTGCATGTCACTGAGTTATGCATGTAAGTGTTTTGTGAAAGACAAGCGATTTTTTCTTTAAATGTCAAAACTTTCTTGTTTTACATCCGAAATATATGTTTTGGAGTAAAATGTCGAAGGGGGGGGGGGTCGTACTCATGTGTTATCACAAACAAGTCTTGGTCGTTTTGCCAACGGAGGGATCTCCATAATTATAGCGTTGGTGATTTCGATATTTGAACTTATTGTTAGATAAGTCCAATAAACTTTTCTCAAACTTTCATTGACCATTAATTACTTGATTTGTCTTTTTTCCATTGGCGTGTTCGGGGGGGGGGGGGTGATCTATTATTTTTTTTCATACCCCACTTGAATAGCATGACGTCCGACGGATTTGCACCAATGCTGTTTTCATACAATACATGCATACTCTTTCCAGATCCACAAGGATTTAATTCATACGTCGGAAGTGTATCGTGTTTTTTGCAAAGCTGATTTATCATAATAACGATGTTTAGGACCTATATTTGCGTGGGTGTATACAAAAGATGTCCAATAGAATTAGAGCAGACTTTATTCTTTAATATGTATTATCAAAAGTACATAAGGTCGTTACGTGCTTGATGAAACTATTCGGGAGGCCTATATACTCGAAGTATATTGTGGGAGGCTTAGTCCTACGTCAGATATCAGCCCCCACCCCTATTTTTTGAGTACCTGCAGAAAAAGTAAACTCTTTATCTTGATAGAAACTACGAAAAACAGAAATAAAAGTAAGAAAGAGATATTATACCCATGATGTGTAATTACAACCTCGTAACGGCCGGCCCGACACCGAGAGGAAACAAAAAAAAGGTGAGGGGAAAAATTGGAAAATAGACTTTATATAAAAATTTTCGCTCGCGCTTCGCGCTCACAATGCCTTTATAATGAATCCCATTCAAGATGATTAAACGACACTTCATATATCCAGTTCTGAAATCAATTTGCACACAATATGTTAGCTCGCACATTAAGCTTTCATTATTTTGTTTGATTTACACAAATTGTGATTTTGTTTGATTTACACAAAATGTTAAGCTCGCGCTGCGCGCTCGCATTGTTTGATTTGAGAGATACTTTTCATCTTTGGAATTTCTTTCCAACATTTTTCAAAACGCTCCTTTATCATGTCAGTATATTAAAAAATTAAGCTCGTGCTTCGCGCTTGCATTTAATTGTTTGAGACACACAGCTTGTTCTTTATTTGAATAAAAACGCGCTTAGAATGTCCAGTTTTCAGGTCGGATTATCAAAAATTTTGAGCTCGCACTTCGCACTCTCATTATTTAATTGGTGATCCTTGCATCCTCTTCATTAATAAACAGTCCTAATTGAGTCCCTTTTCACGTTACTATAATAAAATTTCGGCTCGCGCTTCGCGCTTGCATTGTTTAGTTGGATACTGATCTTTGTTCATGATTATAAAAACTGCTCAGAATCTTCAGTTCTAAGGACATAAAATATCAAAAAAATTTAGCTCGCCCTCGCATTATATATTAAGACCACATTAGGTACGTTATCTTTTTATAACGACTATACTTAAAACTTCAGTCTTTAGTTAGGACTACCCCCTGAAAAAAAATCAGATCATAGCGGCCAATCGAGAAAATTGTTGATGAAAATATTTTTCGGCCCCCCCCCCTTTTGGCGAATGCTGGATCCGCCCCTGGATATCCCTTTTGGCCATTTTTCATATCTATTATTATTGTCTAGTATTAAAATTCCTCTGGGTCAGTTAAGTTGAGGTGAACTTGATATACATTATCGTTTAATCAACTGATTATAATTATATAGCCCATAATAATTGATTTAAAAAAAATACAGGAGCGGATTCTGTATTACCATAGTTATACGGAATGGGCACTTGCGTACCTATGGGGGGCAGTCCCCCCCCTGACCCCCTGACGCGTCACAACCCATACAAAAGACATATCCCTCCCCCCCCCCCTGAAGAGCTTAAAAACCTTAAAAACCTGACGAGCTTGAAGACCTTTTTTTTGCTTTTCAAATTTTTCGACCGGTTTTGCCCCCCCCCCCCCCCCCTGTGGAAAATCCCAGGTACGCCACTGGGAATGGGGCAAAATCCCAATCGGCTAATAGTCCAGTCATTTTAACTTTTCACTTGGAACAAATTGCAACAGAATTTATTCCAATGCAGAACATTTCTTTGATGTCCATAGAAGACCATACTAAAAGTCCCAGAAAATCCGAATAGGGGAAAGTGTTCTAATTTGCATAAACATAATGGTTAATTTTGGCCATATCCGCTCATTAAGTTTACGTAGCAGACGACGATAGTGTATACTATGTACTCAGACCCGATTACAAATCATATCAATTCCGGCCTCGATATACTATAAACATCGACTTCCACAAACTATCGCTATATCATAAATATCAGTAAGCAAAAATTTATACTACAAGAACATTGTTACTATTAACATTAAATGCATAAATTCGATTATGTTTGGACTCTATTAATTGTTTAACATGAAAGGGTCTAGGCACGGAAACTATATCATATGCTAGTCACGTGACATTGTACACCAAAATAATGACATTTACTGCTTGCTCGTTCAAGAGAAAAATAAGATGTAGCAATTAGACCTGCCACATCCTATCATACTACTATTAAACTATATACCAAAGTTACACTTTTTCCGTATTTTGCCAATTTATGGGAAAATCTGTCAATTTGGAGCCCCCGAGAGGGAAGGGGTCGATGCGCCGTATTTTGCCAATTTATGGGGAAATCTGTCAATTTGTAGTCCCTGAAGAGGGAAGGGTTGATGCGCTGATAAACTATTAACCTACTCATCTTTAAGTTTCAAATAATAAAAGTGACTTAACCATATAGCAGAAATGCCTTTTGCCTGAATAGGGGGGGGGGGGGGTCAAACACTTCAATTTTGTTTTAAGAAAGAGGAAAAATAAGCACAAAAGGGTGGAGAGACTTCGGACCCCTAAAGGATGTAGGCTTTGATGTGCCAGCACTTCTTTATTGTAGTTGATAGAGGAAAATCTACTTTTTTTATCTCCAAGTGGTTTTAAAACAATAAAAGTGGCTTACGCTGTAGCAGAAACATCTTTTTGCCTCAATGAGGGCTCCGGATTTATAGATTTTTCCATAAATTGGCAAAATATGAAAAAGGGGTGATTGACTTTAGCAAACCCCGTAGGGGATAGACTTTGCTGTGCCAGACTTAGCTGATAGAAGAAAAATCTATTTTGTCATCCCCAAGTGCTTACAAAACAATTAATTCGGTTTACTGCAAAGGGGAAACGACTTTTGCCTCAATGGGGCTAAAAAAATTGTGCGAATTTTCCAAGAAATGAGCAAAATACAAAAAGGGGTTTCGTGACTGCGGAAGACCCCTGAAAGGGTAGGACTTGCTGTGTCATCACTTCTTTATATATAACTGATAGAGAAAAGCCTGCTCTTATGCCTCCAAGTGATTTCAAGACAATAAAAGTGTTTTTCGTTGTAGCAAAACACTGCTTTGTCACAATGGGGGCTCCAAAAAGCATGATATTTTTAATAGTTGAGCTACGGATAAGGTTGGTAACTTTGACAAGCTATTGCGGGGCTATGCTGTTATGTTCTTGAATTGAGAGCAATGCATCCTCTAACTTCTTCTAAGAGATTTCATTAACATAAAAATTACTTTAATATGCAGAAAAAGCCCTTTGTTCACACATCAATTTAAGTAATATCACCTTTGTATCGCTATTGTATTTACGCGTGTTAGTCACACCAACCATGCCAACAAAGGCGAGGCTAGACCGATTTAATATATCGTACTATCTTCAAAGGCATCCAAGCGATCGCGTTGTAGTCGATATAAAAGATAGACTGGGACACGGAGGTTGGTTTTTGGGGTGTCACTTTGTAGCAATATCGCATAATACATTCGGATGTATTTGCGCTTAATCTAAGCAAGTTAAGACATTAATACTGTTATGAAGCATATCAATTTTCTCGTTGATATATCCCCTTTCTTGTCGAATGCTGATATTTTGCATTAGTTGTTGATGCTAATGATAAAACAGAAAGATTTCAACGCACATGCAATTTTTTGACCGAAAACATGGAAATTTTGACATAATTTCTCACATTTTTCGAAAAATATGAACCGGACAGTCCCGGAAACGATTGCAGTCGATTTATGATATCTTATAGTTAATTGCGTATTCATTTCAAGATTTTTTCATTATCTGTACAAAAATATTAAAGATAAGGCATATCAATTAATTTTGGCAGCCATCTTAGATTTATGCGAATTAGATCCCTTTCCCCTATTCGGAAAGTTTGGGACTTTTAGTATGTTGTACTAGAGACCTCATAGAAATGCATTGTGATAGAAAAAATTCTGTTGCAATTTGTTCCAAGTTTGGTCAAAATTTGGGCTAAAATGACTGGGCTATAATCGAAAAGCTAAAATTCGAGGAAGTAGTCCTAAATATGAGTATTACTAATCATTCTGGTATCATTCAATTTTATGTTTTCATGAAACAATGAAAGCGCGAAACGCGAGCTCAAATGCTACATGTTCATGTAGGCTATTATATTGATGTCAGAAAAGTAGATATTGACGTGACAACGGATCGACATGTTATTTTCAAATTGATAAGATATATAATTTATCTCACGAAATATTTCTACTTTTTCTATTTGTTATGCGCCACCAAGAGGATGGGGCCCATGGTTACACTTCGTAATTCCAAGGGTTCGTATAATTCTGAAGGTTCTTTATTCCGAAGGTTCGATAATCCGAAAACGAAATAAACGAAATAAGGTTCGATGTTCCGAAGGTTCGTTAATCCAAAACGAAATAAGGTTCGATGTTCCGAAGGTTCGTTAATCCGAAAAGGAAATAAGGTTCGTTGTTCTGAAGGTTCGTTAGTCCGAAAACGAAATAAGGTTGTTAATCATTTCGTTTTCGGACTAACGAACCTTTGGAATAACGAAGCTTGGGAATTACGAATGTTTGCGGGGCCCATGGATCACCATGGATTAGCGTACAAATTAATCATTGTACACTGTTCATCTTAAAATAAAAGAAGTTCCTGCAGCAGAGTCTCAAGAACACCTGTAATCTTACCAGATTGCTTTAATCTTACAGGAATCTCACAAATTTCCTTTAATAAAACACCCTTTTCACCTTTTTAAACAGACCTGTTCCCAGGGGCGTAGATAGCGGGGGGGGGATGGGGGGGATGCATCCCCCCCCAGAATTTTAGGTGGGGGGATGGTGTGTACAATCATCCCCCCAGGTTTCTGTGGGGGAAGAAGCAAAACTATACAGTAATAAAGCAATGAATGCTAGTTAAAATCAATCAATAATAGCAGTAATAATCATAACGAACAGCAATGACAAACATGATCAAAATTGGACTTTTATTCAGAATTAATCATCTTATGCATTTACAACTTGCAAGTTTTAAGTAATAACAACTGTCTTGCGTCGTCATACATTTAAGGATCGTTATTCAGAGTTTCACCAAGTACATTTCCTTATAATAATTATGTATTTGCAAAGGAGATAAGTTCAAAATATTTCATTACAGATTTAAGAAAGTGTCGCTTAATCACTCCCTTTCAGAGCAATTGCTTTCATAACACATTAACACTGTTCAAACGAATTAATAAGAAATTACCTATACACATACACTGACCCTTTTCCCTGCTGGCCATGTCCTCAACCCCTACTTTGCAAAGGAAAGGTGAAAATTTTCAGTCTCTAAGGAGCGAATTAGTAAATGAATGATTTTGGAATGAAAGTGCAAATTTTGGATGGCCTCAGTGATATCCGAGGTTTTTTTCACTCAATATTCACTCTTTCATATATTCACTCCTTAAAGAGTGAACTATTTCACTAATTTTTTCAGAATACTTTGCGCTTTTCAAAGAAGGTAGAATCATCCAATATATAGACATGCCTTAATTCAGGAAGGCAGATTGAATCAATCCATGGATAAGATTAATTTATGGTCTAAGTTAGCGTTCATATACTTTTGTACTTATACATGTACTGATTATTGAATCGTTCAAGAGAATAGGACCTTAGCAAGTATGTTCCTTTCGAGCGTGTTACCTGATACTGCCATATGAAGCATTAGTATGCCTGTTTTTCCTTCATGTTGGGCATTATAATCCTTTACTGTTAAGGACTGTTTTGCATAACTATATTGGGTGAAAATAAACGTCTTCCAGTTTCAAGAAGAAATAAGTCGAGGCGCAATGTATTTTGGAATTACTTATACCAGTGATTTCTGTACGTGCGCAGTCTTCTAGGTTTGAAGGTTATAAACTGTTACATTTCCTTACCTATGTTTTTATCATAATCATCATAACAAGGTACATAATAAGAAATGAATCGAAATTATAACAAGTTACTATCTATAACAGTTTACTTCCGACAACCCGGTGAGGTTTATTTCATTTCCATACTTAATTCAATCAAGCCTTTGTAATCATGGTAATTTTAAACAGAGTGTGCTTATCATTTTAGTGTCCGCATATCTGCACGTGGATAAGAAATATAATGTTGAGCTTTTTTTACTTTACCCCTATTACTATAATTGTAATTGATATTTTTTTTAGTAATTTGGCTGTTTATTTGTTAATTCCTTTAGTTGTTGATTCATTCGTTTGATCATTAACAATATCGCTACTTTTAAAAGAGTATACTACTATACTAGTAAAATAAGGAATACTAGTTATTCTAGATCATGTTTAGCAGGACTGTCATGACCAAGATGATAACTAGACATCCGACAAATGACATTTCTCTTATGATCATCTTTACTCATTGTCATTAATCAAACAAAAGATTACTGCCATGAAAAATGTGCAAGGAAGTTTGTTTATTACTGGATGCCCTGTTTATTGCTGAAAGCAAAGTGATTAAAAGACACACGAGATAATCCATGAGGCAGATCGTGTTATTTTGTTATCTTTAACTCGTCTGCTTTGGCCATGATATATTTTTTTTATCGAGTACGTTATCTCCTTCATTCTTTATATTTATATATTAATTATATATATATATATATATATATATATATAAAGTATGACCCAGCTAGGGATCATCCCCCCCCAGGTCTAAGGACCTGTCTACGCCACTGCCTGTTCCGTTAAATTGCCAAAAAATTCCTGTTTTATGAATTTACAGAATGATTCTGTTATTGCTTTCTGCAAAATCTTTTTTTTTCTGTAAAATCACGGGTTTTTTTTAACAGTGTAAACACATCATATTAGTATAGAAGGGAACTGAACGGCCCCATAGCCTGGCAATATTTTCAATATAACCTGTTGATCAGATAGGGGCTCAAACCGCAAGAGGTAGAAAACATAATGACAATGAAAATTGATAAAAGCATGAGTATGCAATATTTTTTGTTTGTTTATTCTTCTCAGGAAAATTATAATCCGAGTTGAATAGCAGCTGAATTTTGCTTCTCAGCATAATATGCAGCGCAAATGTCAATAACAAAATTGAAGAAGGCACGTCCGATTCAAAAGATTTTTTGGAGGGAGAAAGATTTGGAATTTATTGCAGGATGTGTTTATTTCAATTATCAAACTTAACGCTAAAAAGATTAAAAGCTAATTTTTATGCATGAGGAGCCCCGTGAGGAGCCCGTGAGAATCGGATATTATACAAGCGAAGTTAGGAGGGAATGACCTAGATCCACGGAGGATTACCTATTGTTACTGGGGGTGCTGTGACAATGCTCAGCACCCCAGTAACAATAGACTAATCCTCCGTGGATAGGTCCCTGGGAATGACGTCACACAGTGGGCCAGAATAGTGCGCCAAAACCCTTTATTCACATATATGTATGATTTAATTTGGTAGATAGGGGTAATTTCGCCCGTAGAATTCAATAAAAGTATTTTCAAATATTCATGACGTCGTTAAAATACTGTTTTCTGATTGGCTGTTAACATTTGAGAAGAAATTACATGTTTCTAATTCTACAATAAGTTTCAAATTTTCAGAAACTAGTTTTAGAGAAATTTCAGCAATAAGGAAGCATATTAGCTAACAGCAAACACACAAACAGGCAAACAAACAAACAAAAAGTCTGTGCTCGGGGTACAAACAATTCAATTTGTTACTTGAGTATCGCTTAAAGAGGGCGCCCTACACTCTGAATTACAGGGATTTAAAATAAGTCCACATGGACTGTAGTTAGGGACCAATCGAATTCTGGATTTATAGTTTGAATCCTTAAGATTCATTTTTAAATCTCGAAAGATTTAAATTTAAATCATTTGAGACTTAAATTTAAGTCTTTAGGATTAATACTAAATCCAGAAATCGATTGGTCCCAAACTACAGTCCATCTGGACTTATTTAAATCCCTGTAATTTAGAGTGTACCATGAATCCGGAATTGTAAAATTCAAAGTGAAATTGTAAAAAAAATGCAAAGGAGTATTTTCATTCCCTGGGTACAATGATTAACCACACCTACATGAATTAAAATGGATTGATACCAGAAGTGGATAGTGAAATCTTTAAAATAATTATTCCAATGATAAATAATACAGGCCGAGTCCTAGGTTAATCGGTACAAGGCCCAACAAGGCCTTCCTATTTCACAAAGAATGGCGTATACAAAGTTATTCCGAAACAAAGTCTTTGGTGAGAGGAATTTTTTAGCATACTTTGAACATCAAGGGGAAGAGGCCCGGGGGGCCACTTCCATTCACGAGTGGATACCATGCGCGACCATGCATGGGGTCCCGAAAAGCACCTTAAACACGTATTTTCCATTTCCTGAAAATGCACCCCTTAACAAGTATTGGCGTGTGAAACCTTACCCTTAAAAAGTATAGGCCTACTCTTGGCAAGTTCCCTGAAATGACAACCTAAACAAGTACAGCGATATTTTTATTGTTATGTCACGGACCCGTCGCGTCGGTCGTCAGCATACCTTCACCCACATCATTGGGTTAAGTACAGCTCCACCGCCCACATCTCGCCCAAATCGTACTCTTAGCACGTAGTGTTGACTCTTGGGGCAAAAGTACATCCTTTGTAAAACATTTTAGTCTTAATTTTTTACACTCTCGCAAATTTGACCCTATAAACACGGTAGCTTTCCCAGTGAAAATAGATACCCCTTTTTCATTATCTTAGTGTTTTTGACACCATTATCACGTTACGTACGTAACGTGCCCCTATCTTGAAAAAGACATCCTTTTTACGTGCTTTTTTTTTTTGGGGGGGGGGGGTCGCGCGTGGTATCCACTCGTCAATCTAAGTGGCCACCCAGGAAGGTTACATACACCAAATACCAATTTCCTGTAAGATTACAGGTGTTCTCGAGACTGCTGCAGGAACTATTAGTTCTCTCCGTTGTGTAGGCAAGTTGAAAACCCCTTATACATAGGCCTAATTATAAAGCAAAATAAACTAAGACAAAACAGTATAAAGAAAAAAAATAAAAAGCCACAAAAAAGGAGAAAAGAGGGAAATGAAAATAAATAGATAATGAAAGTAACAAATTAAGAAAGAATGAATGAAAGAAGGAGAAAAATAAAAGAAAGAAAGGAGAAACAAAGAAGAAAGAAAGAATGAGAGAGAGGGGTGGGGGGGGGGGGGGGGGGTAGGGGAGAGAATAAAGGAAATACGTCAGAGAAATAATATCGTATGATCGCTTTCTAGACTTTTCTTTTTCCCCCTTAGGCGTAATAGCTTCCATTAATTCAAAACTGAAGAGATTACAATAGAAGACAAAAGTAATCCATATTTTCTATATAACGCATATTTTGAATGCGCTTTGAAAATTATTGTAGCGTGGTTTTGGGGCTGCCTATTCCGAATTTAAGTTGCTGTTTACTCCATCCTAGCTCCAGTTATAAATTGTTCTCTGCTCCCCCCATCACGTTGAGAAGGATCGGAAGAATTACAATATTATTATTTCGACACCACTTCAACTTGGAGTTCGATCGCACCAGGTAAGGCTGCTGATCTGGTAAATTGCCAATTCGTCTTCTGCCAACTCGTCCACTCACCATTTGGTCTACTTTTATTTAGTTGAATGCCATTCCGTCCATCAACATTTCGTGTAACAACCATTTGGTCCTATTACCACTTCGTCTAATCACAATTTCGTCTATGATCATTGGTCTAATATCCTTTTCCTTTTCATTCATTTTGCACAATTTAACACTTAGTACAATTAAAAATAATGCTATATGGACTAAAGGGCTATTGAACTTAGACTAAAAAATAAAAGACCATGTGGTGATTGGACGAAATGATGTTAGACCAAATGATAGTAGACGAGTTTGCAATTGGGACGAATTGGAAAAAAAACGTTTTAGCGAGATACACATCCCGCGTAGTCATAATTTTCATAAATCAAAATTTTCAGCTCGCGCTAGTGCTTATAGAACGTAGTAATCATCTCAGGATATCTAAAATTTTCAGCTCGCGCTTCGCGCCCGCATTATTTGGTGAGATATATCATCTTCATGACCCAATGCAAACAGCTAGTCCATAATAGGTCCCTTTTCAAGTCAGTAGAGTCTACATTAAAAAAAAATAGCTCGTGCTTCTTGATCGATTTTGAGAAATAGGCAAAATATTTGTGGGTTGCCCCGCCCCAATGTTATCTTGCCTCCCCCGAGGATAAAAATGCTGGTGCCGCCATTCCCCCGGACCCGATTCGTATAGCACTGCCCCCAAAAGTTCTACAACAGAGAACAAAAAAAAAAGAAAAGAGAAAAGGAAAGGCATGAAAGAAAGATGTAAGATATGTTATTTCTGAAAACCATGTCAAAATCAATCTCAAAGTAAGATTATCATGAAAAGGTGAGATTTTTTTTATTGCTCGCTTCGCTCGCTCGGGAATTATATTAAGCAATTATTTGCTGCGCGCGCCATGCTGTGCCCCCCTTTTGTTTGTACTTATCACGCATTGTGCTTTGCCCTAATGCTGGGGGCACAATAATTAAACAAATCCTTTTCATACCATGATATGACCGGGAAATTTTTGGCTTTTGCCCCCCCCCCCCTTGGCCACCGACCTCTGTTACGCCCCTGTTCGGGAGAATTCGGTTTTGGTGTAACCTTAGCTTTACGTGCAGCAAAGGTCTATATTAAATTCTGAACCAAAGTTGATAACAGCGTTGAGCACTACTATAAATTATGCTCGTTTTATTATGTAAATTATTTGATTCTGCCATTGTAATTCATGTGGATTATTTACCCCCCAAAAAGAGAAACATGTTTTAGTGTCTCTGCCTGTGAGTTGATACTTATCATTTACACGAAAATGAATAATTATAGTTTTTGTTATGTATTTGATAACTGTGATATCATTTGGTGTCGGTGTAGAACCATGATGTTTAATGCATATACTGATATGTGTCTAAATGGTTTCAAATGGTAAAGCTGGATAGTTGGGATTTTCTGATTTTTATCATTTAGGCGTTGATGCGGTATCCACTGAGTAGAGATGATTTAAACTCATTGGGTGAATTCGTGACGTCTAAGAAAGGCATAGTTCTCTTGATTTCGCAGGATTGCATATCATAAACGGTTAATTTGAAGACATGTAGAACAAAAATAAGCGCATGAACATATTTTTTTTTGCATTTTCACAATGGATATAGATACCAAAGTAACTCTCTGCAAAACTTGGTGAAAATGACATGTGGAACGTCCTTAAGATCAGAGTCTTTCTCAAAGAAATAACAATTACTGAGGGAGAGAGCGCAAAATATCCTCAACTGTACCATTTGAATTCTCATTATGGACCAACGAATACAACGAAATAAAATATTTATAAAAATCGGCGAAGAATAAAAGGTTACTTATTTGCAACATTGCAATTTGAGCCGAAACTTCGATATTATTTACATTCCTGGACCTTTATCCACCAAAAGCAATTTAACTACTGTATATTCATGATTTCAAACAACCACGATGGAAACATGCAGTTCGTTTATTGCGTTTTGTCATTAATTCATATTCATGTTTCCTCTTTGTAACCAGCAAAATGTTTTCGTGTTTGGCTCTTTTTACTTTCATCGCTCTGCTTCACACAAGTAAGTATAGGCTTTAGATTCAATGTAGTGTGTGTTGATGACATCACTCACTCACTATTTCTTTTTTATTTTATTATATGAAATATGAAATATTTTTATTTTCTCGTCATTGTCATGTGAAATGAAGTTTTCATTCCCCCCTGAACACGTGGAATTCCATTATTTTAACATTTGTGCTTCAGGCAAGGAGGTCCTAATTGTCAAATTCGTAAAAATTGAAATATTGTATAATTCAAACAATAAAAACCAAAAGAAATAGTGAGTGAGTGACATCATCGACTCTCTCATTTGGATGTAACTGGCTCGTTCATATAACTATTTTGTTGAAAATAAGCGAAACTTTGAATGTCATTACTTTCTTATTTTACAGCCGATTTTGATGAAATTTTCAGCATTGTGCTTGTCTGATTTTTCTCTATTGATTCAAATCAACATTTTTCTGGGGTGGACTTGACCTTTAAATACTAAAACATTGATTACTATTCCAATATTCTTACATTTGCAAGGCTTTCAACTGTAAAGAAGGATTTGCGAACTAAGGAACATGGTTGTTGTGGTAATTTAGCTAATCATAATGAAACACTTGGCCAAAGTTTTTGAGGTCGAAAGCACGTTACTATGTTTTTCGAGAATAGGAATTATATCATACTTGTACTTGACAATTTTCAAGGTCATACAGGGTGGACACGGACCCTCACGGATCAACACAGCAATGCCGGCATGATCCATGAAGGTCCGGGATCGTTTTGCCCCGGATTGAGCGTTGATGACTGTAAACACGGCATCCACACGTCATCTACACGGACCAACACGTCAGCTACACGGACCAACACGTCAGCTACACGGACCAACACGTCAGCTACACGGACCAACACGTCAGCAGCACGGGCCAACACGTCAGCTACACGGACCAACAGGTCAGCAACACGGACCAACACGTCAGCTACACGGACCAACACGTCAGCAACACGGACCATCACGTCAGCTATATTGACCAGCACGGCAAATGAAATCTGCTCATAAAAATGAGCTGATTTTTGTTTTATTTATTTCATTCATTTTCTAATCCTTGTCGCAACACGTAATTGTTTTCTGAGTGAATAACAAAAAAAAAAATCCTTATTCAGTAAAAACGCTGTTTTATTTTTTTTCATACAGTAGTTTTTTTTACAGTAGTTGTTAAGTTCTTGAAATCTTAAACAACAAATTCAATTTTGAATATTTATTCTTGAATAAATTAAGCATATGTCAATGTCAACTGCTTCGCAACTACTGAAAAGTTCATAAAGTAAACAGTGTTGTATAACATTGATGGGGAAAACACACGGTCTGCTAAAGCCCCAGTCACATACACACCCTGGACCACCCCGGATCATCCCGGATCTGATCCGGGGTGGTCCGGGGATAGATCTGCGTTGGCGCCTTTGGTATCCTTGGAGGTCCGTGTTGGTCCTTGAACGTCCGGGAGGCTAACATGGCGGTTTTTGACTGTCAATCCGAGATGGTCTGTGTAGCTGACGTGTTGGTCCGTGTAGCTGACGTGTAGGTCCGTGTAGCTTCCTGGAGTATATTTAGCAGTCCGTGTTTTACAACACTGTTTACTTTATGAACTTTTCACTTGTTGCTAAACAGTTGACATTAACAAATGCTTAATTTATTCAAGATTAAATATTTAAAATTGAATTTGTTGTTTAAGATTTCAAGAACTTAACAACTACACTAAAAAGAGTAAACTGTGTTGTACAAAAAGTAAAACAGTGTTTTTCTGAGGTTAAGGAAGTTTTGATATTTTTTTTGTAATTCACTCAGAAAACAATTATGATGTTACGACAAGGATGAGAAAATAAATTAAAAAAAAAAAATGAGCACATTTTCATTTGCCGTGCTGGTCAATATAGCTGACGTGTTGGTCCGTGTTGCTTACGTGTTGGTCCATGTTGCTGACGTGTTGGTCCGTATAGTTAACGTGTTGGTCCGCGTAGCTGACGTGTTGGTCCGTGTAGCTGACGTGCTGTTGGACCGTATTGCTGACGTGTTGGTCCGTGTTGCTGACGTGTAGGTCCGTGTTGCTGACGTGTTGGTCCGTGTTGACGACCAGATGATCCGTGTCGACGACGTGCTCTGTCGGCATGGTCTGTGTAGATCCTTGTGAAGATGCCTTGTGTGCTATCATCAACGCTCGTCGACACTTAATCCGGGGAAAACGATCCCAAACCTCCCCGGATCATGCCAGCATTGCTGTGTTGATCCGTGAGGATTAATGTCTACATGTGTCTGGGGCTTAAGCAAGAAATTCACCCACAGATTGCTGCACTCAACCCAAGTGAGGTGATCGGTCACCTGGGGCCCGCTGCATAAAACTTTTTACCTGAGAAAACTCAGGTTATTTTTACCGGAGTTTTTTCCCCTGTGTTAAAGTCAATGGCAGAAATCAGGCTAACCTTTCATTTTTTAACCAGAGTTTTCTCATGTAAAAAGTTTTATGGAACAGGCCCCAGGTGGGAAGAAATGGGCAATTCCTCGAATGCTTGAGGGCCTGAAAGCCCCAACACTGCATGCCATTGTAGATGCCTTGAGCATTCCTCGGAGTGGATATGCGCATTAGAAATGTGTTCAATAATACATGTATTATTTCCTTTTATTTGTCTTTCTCTTGTAGGATTACTTCTTTGACAAAAACTTTAGGTTTTTTTTTTGCAGTATTCCTCAATTCCACACGTTTCCTTAAATCTCTGTATCATTTTATGTACTGTATGCATGTTAACATGATGTATATCTTCATAGGCCTAATGTATTTTCTTTTGCATTGCCAATATGTTATTATTCCCACGTTTTTTTTCTCTGTATGTTTCTTTAATTCTTTTCATTGGAATTGAAAATAAATTAATTGAATTGGAATGAGTAAAAACACATTGACCATTTGATCATTTTGTTTTGTGTTACAAAGGCTCGGCGATAAAATGCTACACGTGTTTGAGCATTACAAGAGGTCAAATTAGAACCGAACCTTCGAATACCCGGCCCTGTGAGGGCTCAAGCATGCAAAGCATTGACTGTGCGAATCAAACATCGGGCTGTAGGAAATTGAACGGTTACATCGACTTCAAGAACAACGGAAGTAAGTTATTCACAGGAACTTTGATCTTGAAAATGACAGTGGTGTGAGGTGTGGGGGGGGGGGCTAGCAAGTCAATGCAATAACAGCAGGGTCACAGAATGTATCAATACAATTGCAGGGAAGCTATATCCTTATCCTTCCATCATCAGCATATAAGATTAATAATGGGATATTCGATGCATTTACAATACTGGTGTTAAATATTTAAAATAGAAATAACAGAGGCCCCAACAAGGACCCGTGTGAAACTCCATTGAGAGTTTTCTTAGTTTCTTACAACTCAGCACGTATAATATTTTTATTATAAAAACTCTCCTTTCAATAGATACAACGAAAAAAACTACCTACCATATACTGTATCTTGGATGTGGTGAAGATCCAGTGTCAGATTGTGCGAGTCCAACCCCTACCGGGATAGTGGAACTTCTACAAGCTGTACCGCCTGTAAAGGATGCCTTGGATGAAATCATTGGTCACAACGTTACATCTGATGACGTGGATGAAGGTACATTGTGCAGGTAAATCATGATATGTGGGTTTTTTTTCGAAATGAATCCTACAAATTTCTTTACGAAAGATATTTTGTTTTGGCTTGGTACAAAACTCACAGACCCTGCACCGTTTCTTCAACATATTTTTGTTCGACAAATTCAGTGGCGTACAGATGGGGACTGGGGGTGCTTGCATCCAAAACTGTTCACGACCAAGAATAAAAGTAAGGGAAATGAAAGAAAAGAGTGAATTATTATACCATAGTCTGAATATTATCTCAAAATCTATCACAAAATTGGAATCTTTTGTAGTAATAGTATCAAAATTTTTAGTCACTTGTTTCGCTCCCGGGCAACTTGTGATAAGTTTCTCCCTATACGTCATTTTGACTCATACGCCACTCGACAAATTATCAGATCTGACAGCATATCTTGGTTTTGATAGGGTGGGAAGCACAGTTACTACAGTGCAAGTCAGAAAAAAATGTTACACCATTTTTTATTTGTTACACTAAGTATTTTTTTAAAGATAATGTGGGATTCAGAGATAAATTCTAGCATGTATGGATAGAGTACATATTTCTTTGTCATTTGGTAAAATTTGTATCAGTTTTGTTATGGCTGAGTGCAGAACAGTCATCGTTTGGAAAGTGTCAAAACCCGTTTGCGCCAGGTCAGGTGATTACATGTACCTGCTGAAACAGAGCTGAAAACATTCACATTAACATTGAGTGTAAAGTTTTTTGACGTGATTTTTTTTAAAAAGAAAATGCATGATGCGTTGTAACGTGTCTCCGTAATAATTGCGAATACTCCCTATTTGCACTTGACTAATCCACTTTATATTCAATGTAATGAAATAAAACAAAGAAGCATCAATACAGAGTATCATCTAAGGTCCAAGAACTTAGGATTATATTAACATTTTTCTCTTTTTTACATAAGTATGCAATACATGTTTAGTTTATTTCAAAGTGAGCACTGCTGCTATTATGCATATTGTATTGAGGAAATTAGGCCAGACTGTCGGAGGTATTCCACGTTTTACATTTAAGTTCTTATACTATGTAAAATACCAGTGGATATGTTTAAATATCCCCAAAACAAACAAATAACTTATTGAACTCAATATTAAAAATTAAGCATTAGAAGTATCAGAATAGTTTATCAGCAATTTCCTTGTATTTGCAGCAGTAATTATTGCTATAATTTTTCTTCATTTTGTAACTTTATCAAATTATCGGTTCAATTGCTATTTATTTTCATTTGTGTTTTTTAGTATTTCGCTACGACACACCTTTTTTTCTTTATAAACCATTAAAAGAATGGTATTAAAAAGCCGGATATGTTTCTTCTTCTTTTTTAAACCAGACATGGATGTTACTCGGATAATTGCAATGGCGCCAATTACATCCAGATGAGCCACGCCATGGTTGTACTTTCTCTATCCTCGATCCTCTGGAATATGTTTTAGAAGCACAGGGGACAGCATTTCGTGGAAATAAAAGGGCCTTTTAAATCATCATTGTAATAAAGATTGCTCTTGTAATCGTGACGGTGATTAGCGTTCGTGATTCTAACCATGTTCTAGTTTTGTTTCACAAGTGCTAAATATTCGTCATTAGCTTTCTTTTCCACTGGAATCACCATTCAAATTACGATTTTTTTCCCGTGTGAGAGGGCGGTATATCGAACGGAATTCGTATATCGTCTTCTTCTTTACTGCCGTATCTTTTTTTAAATTGTTTTTTGTTGTGTTACTTTCCAGTTTCCACTCTACTACCATTATTACCACATCTTCATTTTATTCTTCTCATTCTTCCCGTATTATTCTTCTCCCTCGTCCACTCCATACTCCTTTTAAATCATTCTTCTGTTTACAATCGCCTTCCTTCTTCTCTGTTTTCTTCTTGTATCTCTGCTGGAAACAACACACTGTCGCACAATGTGTTCACAGTATGTCCACAGTGTGTTCACAATATATTCACAATGTGTTCACAGAGTGCTCACAATATGTTCATAGTGTGTTTACAATATGTTCACAGTGAGTTCATAGTGTGTTCACAATATGTTCATAGTGTGTTCACAATATGTTCATAGTGTGTTCATAGTGTGTTCATAGTGTGTTCACAATATGTTCATAGTGTGTTCATAGTGTGTTCATAGTGTGTTCACAATATGTTCATAGTGTGTTCATAGTGTGTTCACAGTGTGTTCATAATGTGTTCATAGTGTGTTCACAATATGTTCATAGTGTGTTCATAGTGTGTTCACAATATGTTCATAGTGTGTTCATAGTGTGTTCACAGTGTGTTCATAGTGTGTTCACAGTGTGTTCACAATAAGTTCATAGTGTGTTCATAGTGTGTATACAGTGTGTTCATAATGTGTTCACAGTGTGTCCATAGTGTGTTCACAGTTTGTTCATAGTGTGTTCACAATATGTTCATAGTGTGTTCATAGTGTGTTCACAATATGTTCATAGTGTGTTCATAGTGTGTTCACAGTGTGTTCATAGTGTGTTCACAATATGTTCATAGTGTGTTCATAGTGTGTTCACAGTGTGTTCATAGTGTGTTCACAATATGTTCATAGTGTGTTCATAGTGTGTTCACAGTGTGTTCATAGTGTGTTCACAGTGTGCTCACAAAATGTTCACAGTGTGTTCATAGTGTGTTCATAGTGTGTTCACAATATGTTCATAGTGTGTTCATAGTGTGTTCACAGTGTGTTCATAGAGTGTTCATAGTGTGTTCACAATATGTTCATAGTGTGTTCATAGTGTGTTCACAGTGTGTTCATAGTGTGTTCACAATATGTTCATAGTGTGTTCACAGTGTGTTCATAGTGTGTTCACAGTGTGCTCACAAAATGTTCATAGTGTGTTCATAGTGTGTTCACAATATGTTCATAGTGTGTTCATAGTGTGTTCACAGTGTGTTCATAGTGTGTTCACAATATGTTCATAGTGTGTTCATAGTGTGTTCACAGTGTGTTCATAGAGTGTTCATAGTGTGTTCACAATATGTTCATAGTGTGTTCATAGTGTGTTCACAATATGTTCATAGTGTGTTCACAGTGTGTTCATAGTGTGTTCACAGTGTGCTCACAAAATGTTCATAGTGTGTTCATAGTGTGTTCACAATATGTTCATAGTGTGTTCATAGTGTGTTCACAATATGTTCATAGTGTGTTCATAGTGTGTTCACAGTGTGTTCATAGTGTGTTCACAATATGTTCATAGTGTGTTCATAGTGTGTTCACAGTGTGTTCATAGTGTGTTCACAGTGTGCTCACAAAATGTTCATAGTGTGTTCATAGTGTGTTCACAATATGTTCATAGTGTGTTCATAGTGTGTTCACAGTGTGTTCATAGTGTGTTCATAGTGTGTTCATAGTGTGTTCACAGTGTGTTCATAGTGTGTTCACAATATATTCATAGTGTGTTCACAATATGTTCATAGTGTGTTCATAGTGTGTTCACAGTGTGTTCATAGAGTGTTCATAGTGTGTTCACAATATGTTCATAGTGTGTTCATAGTGTGTTCACAGTGTGTTCATAGTGTGTTCACAATATGTTCATAGTGTGTTCATAGTGTGTTCACAGTGTGTTCATAGTGTGTTCACATTGTGTTCACAGTGTGTTCATAGAGTGTTCATAGTGTGTTCACAATATGTTCATAGAGTGTTCATAGTGTGTTCACAATATGTTCATAGTGTGTTCACAATATGTTCATAGTGTGTTCATAGTGTGTTCATAGTGTGTTCACAGTGTGTTCATAGTGTGTTCACAATATGTTCATAGTGTGTTCACAATATGTTCATAGTGTGTTCATAGTGTGTTCACAGTGTGTTCATAGAGTGTTCATAGTGTGTTCACAATATGTTCATAGTGTGTTCACAGTGTGTTCATAGTTTGTTCACAGTGTGCTCACAAAATGTTCATAGTGTGTTCATAGTGTGTTCACAATATGTTCATAGTGTGTTCATAGTGTGTTCACAGTGTGTTCATAGAGTGTTCATAGTGTGTTCACAATATGTTCATAGAGTGTTCATAGTGTGTTCACAATATGTTCATAGTGTGTTCATAGTGTGTTCACAATATGTTCATAGTGTGTTCATAGTGTGTTCATAGTGTGTTCACAGTGTGTTCACAATATGTTCATAGAGTGTTCATAGTGTGTTCACAATATGTTCATAGTGTGTTCATAGTGTGTTCACAATATGTTCATAGTGTGTTCATAGTGTGTTCATAGTGTGTTCACAGTGTGTTCATAGTGTGTTCACAATATGTTCATAGTGTGTTCACAGTGTGTTCATAGTGTGTTCACAGTGTGTTCACAATATGTTCATAGTGTGTTCATAGTGTGTTCATAGTGTGTTCACAATATGTTCATAGTGTGTTCACAGTGTGTTCATAGTGTGTTCACAATATGTTCATAGTGTGTTCACAGTGTCTTCACAATGTGTTCACTGTATGTTTACAGTGTGTTCACAGTGTCTTCACAATGTGTTCACTGTGTTTTTACAGTGTGTTCAAAATTTGTTTGCTTTGTGTTCATAGTGTGTTCCCTTGGACTATGTGAAGATACGATTCACACTGTTTAAATGCTCATAACAATAGTGTGAATATATTTTCACACTGTAAAGACTGTGGACACCTCGAAAGTATGACAGATCACTGGTCGGCAAAGTGTGATTCATGCTGTTAAAATGATAAAATTCAACAGTGTGAATGTGATTCCATATTGTGTTCCATACAGTGAGCACATTGTGGAGCACATTGTTTGACACCGTGATCTTTCCAGTAGGGATACTTTTTTATGATCACGATCTTCTTGCTTTTCTTTTTTAATTATTGTGTTCATCCTTCACCTCTATCTCCTACTCCAATATCCCCTTTTCCTGTGTGTCCAGTGTGTTCATAGTGTGTTCACAATATGTTCATAGTGTGTTCACAGTGCGTTCATAGTGTGTTCTTAGTGTGTTCACAATATGTTCATAGTGTGTTCATAGTGTGTTCACAAGTGTGTTCATAGTGTGTCACAGTGTGTTATTATTATCACTATTCCTCCTCATCTTCCTTTCTCTCATTCCAGTTACGTTTTAGTAATCACTTATAAGAATATGATTACATTAACAAAAAAGAAACATTTATTTACCATTAGATTACATTGTTGCATTGATATTTTCGCATATTATGGAGTATTTTAACCATATCCTATATATAAACCATTTAATACAATTGTCTTTCATATACCATAGCGTGTAGGGCCTATATTTAGAATTATTGTTATCATATTGTTATTGTTAAATCGCTCCAGGCGTCTTCTTTCGCATCGCTCGTAATGGTGAATTTTTTTAATTTGTTAAATTGCTAGATTGTCTTCTCATCGCTTAATCTTTGAAGGATTCGAAAATAAATCTTTTGCACCAAGCATGATTATTGTAGGGAACCCAAATCGAGTGATTTCCGAAGTATACATTGTTTGCTCTATCGACTTGTCACTTAACCCTATCTAGGCCTGGGGGGGTCCTCCGAGGCCCCCCCCCAACGAATCGCGCGATATTTTCGCCGTGCGAAATTTTTTGACCGCGCCGCTCGCTGACTTTTTACTTTCAAGTCTTGCGCAACTTTTGAGACCAATTTTGCGTCACCCGGGTAAGTGGTTCCGAAATTACGCAACATTGAGTAAGTGCATGTCAGACCGAAAATGGCTCAAAAACGTGATTTCGTGTACAAAGTCAATGCAAATTGTGTTTTCAACCAAAATTCATAAATGTATGATTATTTTTAGTTTTGCTAGTCTAAATGTATTCATTTTATGCTTTTTATGATCACAGAAGAGTCCCAAATAAATTTCATTGAAAAAACAATGAAAAACAAAAGGTCAAAAAACAAAGAAATACATAAGAAATTGCGAAAAACAATATAATACATACGAAAATGATTTGATATCACAATTTTTTTCATGTACACTTGCTAAGGATACCACAAAGAGTTTCTATAGCAAAAATTAGTACATTTGGAGCTTTATTTAGGGAGTTAGAGGAAAAAGTATGATTTCGCATACTAATTACGCATAAATTAGCATAATCACTTAATAGCGATTCGCATGAAATAAATTACTATACAATCTTGTAGATTATGTCCCAGGCAAACCGCGTGCCAATTTTCGGCGCGATTGCGCGGTCGACAGCCCCCCCCCCCCCCGGCCATAGGAACTCCCAAAATACCCCGGCCTAAATAGGGTTCACTCCTTGGCATTTATAAAAGTCTACAGATCAACTTTAGTGACTTTAAACACATACCTCTTATCAGAAAAGTCCTTTACCTTTTTCTCTTTTATTTCTCTTTCTCTTTACTATTATCATTATTATCATTATTATCGTTATTATTATTATCATTATTATTTTTATTATCATTATTATTATTATTATCATTATTATAATAAAATCAAGTTTATGCTCACATCGATATTTTGTATTCATTATGTTGTATGATTATACTGTCTATGTTATGGATTATTTTGTTTATTGCATACAATTATGTACTTTGATGCTTAGTCTCTATAAAGACTGTGATATCAGACAATATGGAGATAATGCTAGTTACCATTATTATCATTATTATGATAACGATGATTATGACTACTATTGTGATTTATAATTGCATTATTCAAACAATTGGATTGTTTTTGTCATTAAAATAATCGATAACAGCATTGTTTATCATACGTTTTACATCATCAAGGTCAATATCATTATCTGTGACTTTATAGGAGAGGTGTCATGCATTGGAAGCAATGATGAATCAGCTCTTGCTTCATAAATGGCATTACAGTCGTCTAATACACCTTGGCCCCATCTTTCAAGCAGTTACGATTGATCCAATCAATCGTAATTCCATGAAATTCCATCAGTGTCATAATTTTTTGCTACAATGATGAAACTTGCACAATGTCTTTTGTAAACAAAGAGAAGCACAGGGATTTTTAAGAAAACATTGAATGCATCAGAGAAAATATTTTGAACATGCATAATAGATGTTGACGTTGCTGGCCG